>NC_051083.1:41635413-41867913 GCF_004664715.2 Peromyscus leucopus
ACATGGTTGTGAAAGTATGCCAGTAGTAAGACTTAGGGTCTTTTGAGTATTTGTCCAGGAGTATTATAGTTAGGTCTTATAATAATTCTATTTTCATTTTTTGAAAACCTATATACTGATTTACATAGTGTGGCACCAGCTTACATTCTACCAGGGTTACAAATAGGAAGGGAAGAAGTCCAATTATCCCTATTTGCAGATAATGTAATCCTGTACTTAAAAGTCTTCAACAAAACAGATATAAACGCTTTCAGAAAAATAGTAGGATATAAAGTAAACATTTAAAAATCAGTAGCTTTTCTATATGCCAAGAAAGAACATGATGAGAAAGAAATAAAGGAAATAAAAATCAATTCCTAATAGCATTAAAAAAATAGGTGCTTTGGGAGATAGTTCAGTGGATAAAGCACTTGCCACACATGTGAGAGGACAAGAGTTCAGATCTCCAGTACTCAAAGAGGTAGGTTGGCTCCCTGAGACAGTGTCATCTTATTCACAGAAGACTCTGCCAGGAGAATAGCAGGAAGGCACTTGGGTGGGTATATAGACAGGGCCAATACTGGAAAGAAAAGGACCCAGGGGCCCTAGGAAACATCCATGTTAGCATCTGTTTAACTGACTTCCTGTTTCAAGCTTCTCCCAGCTTGAATGTATAAGTTATTGATTTTGTTTTCAATGAGGCATGGCCTTCTGTCTTTCCTGGTCATCCAGTTGTTTGCTCATGCCAGAAAATGAACTTGGCAGTCACCTAGACAACAATGGTCATTCCCTTTACACACATACACACAAAATAAATCAATAAAAACATATATGTATATAAAAGTGCTGTAGTGAAACTCATTTCTTTGTATGCTGACAAAATTAATAAAATATAAACTCTTTAGAAAAGAAAATCAATGAGTTAAATGCTACAAAATACTATTTAATCAGCTGTTCTCTTCATTAAATTCACTATGCATAGAAGTTATTATAGTTGAGCAACTTTATCAAAGTGAAAACTTGAATTTTTTTAAAATATTATTTTTAGAACAGTCATTCATGTATGTATAAACTACTCTATTTATCTTTAATAGATTGTCTGAACTAAACATAGTCACTGTAAGTTAAATTGAGAAAGCTATTTTGTGCTGACATTAGAATTTCTAAGCTAGTTCTCAAAAAGTATCTATTATCTGAATTGATATTCGTATTTCCTGTCCATTTTACCCTATAAGTTCTTCATGCCTAGCAGCATTAATGCTGATATACAAATCCAATGTTTTCAAGGACCTCAAAAGACCAACAGGAAATTCAGATAAGTGAGTCAAAGGTATATGAGAGTTATGGTATGTGCTAGTATGCAGATAAACACAGTGAGCTATAAAATTAGACAAGAAGTCAATTTATCCCAGCCTGTAGGAAAAGAATGGGTTTCCTGGAGATAGATACCTTTAAAAATGAAATTAGTGAGATAAATTGGGGCTAAACAAAGGAAAGAGAGTGATGAAGTTTTCAAAAATTCCAAGGAGAAAGCATGTGCCAAATTACTAAGGCAATGGCACAGGAAGATAATTAAATGATAGAAAAGTGCCTCTATGCTTCTGAATGATGCAAGCCTGATTGTCTGTGTAGCCAAAGGGAAATGGAAATCCTTCACAAAAACAAACATAGCACTGAAATAAATAATTAAAAGCCTTTCATCCAGCAAGAGCAAAAACTGCTCAAAGGAAAACTGGTAAAATATGCAACAAGCAAACCATGCTTCTCTCTATCAGTAGGATAACATCTTCATTCATATCCTTAAATTTACACTTTCTCAGTATATTAACTGCTATATAAACATGACCTTTCAAAGAATCAACTTGAATAACGGTTTCAAAAATCATTCTGCACAACTCTGCCACAGCTGCATCATAGGAATGAAAGTGAATGGCCCATGCAGAACCACTAATATGAACCATTAGCCATATTGTGCCTTCAGGGAAATTATATGACCTTCCAAAAGCAATCTAAATATGTAAATGTTATAGGACCTAACATGTAAACCGTGACAGACAAATCAATTGTTTAAGGCCATAGGGGCTACATTCAGGAGTCCAACTGTGTCTGTGTTCTGAATCTATGAACTTAAGCAAAAGCAGATAGTATTTGAAAAACAACTTGCATCTGTACTGTAAGGTGATTTATCTTTCTTGTCTCTATTCTCTGAACAATATCTATATTATATATAGATAATGATTGACATAATAATAACATTGCAGTAAATATTATTAAGCAATCCAGAGATATATTTCAGCATACAGGAAGTCGTTCACAGAAGCTGTCACAAATTTAGCTAAAAAAATCCCAGGATAGGCCATCCTTAAAATGCAGAATACCATTTGTAATGTCAATTCCCGGCATCCTCTGCTCTATATAAACACTATTACTTGTTCTTTCCTTAGCACAATCAGCAGTGATTGGCACAGTCTCTGAGAAGCGAGGGTCTGGATCACCCTTTTCATTCAGTTGTGAGGCTCGAGCAGACCTCACTGCAACACTGGTGGCCTTCTGACAGTGGTACTGTCCTAGTGCAAGAAGGACCCGAGAGCACAGTCACCCAAGTATCCCTTGCCTTTCAAAATCGTGGTGCTTCTTCAGCAGTCCTTGTCATCGCTGCTGACAGTGGGCACCAGACTAACTAGCTCTCTTGATCCTCAGGAAGAGGAGGGGTCCTTAGTATCCCTTCTCCTTCAGAAAGCTTGGTTGTTTGCCCTGCTACTGCATGCAGAATGGCCAGGTGAGGCAGCTAGGGACTGGCCCGTGCAGGCCCAAGGACAGCCATTCCAAGGGCCCCCTTGAGCTTTGCTGGATTCCTGAGGCCAACTGTCGCTGGAGTTCTGGGTACTTTGCCTTCCAGACATGTCCGCAGTTCTTGGGAAAGGAGAGCCTCTCTCAGAGGATAATGCTTAGCTGCCACTTACCGCGAGTCACCACTGGCATGTACATTCACTGCTTCGAGAGGGGAAATTTCCCATTTCCCTTTTTCTTGCTCAACTACCTTATTGGCTGAATGACCGGATGTGTAGAGAGAAGCCAGTGAGCCTCAGCCTGGATGTTACCCTCTGACCATAGACTGCAGTTTTCCCAGCCTCCCTGGCCTGGGACCTCCTTCAGTGTCCCCCAAAGGGATGATGACACCCCATCCCACTGGAGGAAGCACCTGACCAGCACCAAAGACCCCAGGGACTTTGCACCTCCAGGAATGATTCGACTTGGCACAAGTTCAGGTGCCAAAAGCCCTATGAGGACAAAACATTCAAAGTCCCTGACTTATGAACTGCATATAGCCTGTGGAGTCTTAGGGCTTTTATAAAGAGTACATCCAGTAAGAAGACCCTGGACCCCATAAGGGCGCTGAAAGAGAACAATGAAGAAAAGTTTCACTTTTGTCGGAAGTTCCTGAGTGCAGGAGTAACCCACTGAGCAGGGAACCCAGATCATCTGATGCCTTACAGCCTGTCACCAGAAAAAGAGCGGCCTCAACTTTTGGGCCCAGGCCTGCGAAGGTGAAAAGAAGCCTGACTATGTCTACTGTATCTGAAGAACCTATGGACATTGACAAGTCGGGCACCAGAGTAACTGAAACATCTTCAGGACACTGTGCTAGAGATGCTTGTGAAAAGTTTAACGAAGATGACACAGAGCCTGGGCCGTCTTCTGCTGACTCTTCCACTGACCAATGTGGCCTGGTAATTTCCCCACATATTCAAGAGTCTCTGCAACCTTCCCCACCTATCCATGGAGCCCTGAGATCTTCTCCTTCATCCCAAGATGCTCAAGAACTATGCCTATCCAACCAAGAGGTTCTGGGAGGCCAATGTGATCAATGGGCTATGGGCCATTCCACATCTGCCCAGGCATCCCAGAGACCTCCCACTTGTGAGGAAAGGAAAATCAGACATGTTTCCTCTTCCAGAAGGGGTTTCAGAAGTCCATCCTCTACCCAAGGGGTCACCAATCATTCCAGTTCTCCCCCAAAGAGTTTAAGATAAGGCCCTTCTGATCAAGGGGGACTAGAACAGGCCCCATCAGACAAAGAGGGTTCCAAACCTTCTTCTCCAAAAGAGGGGCTCTGTGATTTTTCATTTTCCCAAAGTGGATTGAGTCCCACCTCCTCTCCCCAGGGTACTTTAACACCTTTGACAGCTGCCAAAGGTGGCTGGAGAGCTACTTCCTCTCATGAAGACAGCCAAGGTTGTGCCCCCACTCCTTAAAAGGACCCTAAGCAATCCCCTTCTGCTGAAATGAGCTTGAGTCCTGCCTCCTCTGACAAAGGAAATTTCATAACTTTCTCATTAAACAAAGAGGGCGTTAAATGTTCTCCACCATTAAAAAAATGGGCTCAAATCTTCCCTTACAGCCCAAAGGGGCCTAAGCCCAACCACTATTCCCCAAGTGATCCTCACACCACCCATACCTGCCCAAGCAGAAACAAAACTATTTAAATCTATACCAGGGGCTCAAGGACCTTTTGATCTTCAGAAAGGGACCTAGAGAGTTCCACATATACACAAAATGTGGTAGGAACTCCCAAGTCTTCCCAAGGGACTCTTGGGCCTTCTCAACACACACAAAAGGCTCTGGCACCTCTACCATCTTCCCCAGGGGTTCTGAGTTCTTCCATGTCTGTCAAGGGGACACCAGGATTGTCCACATCTAGAGCAGAGGGTCAAAGACATATTCTCTCTCACAAAGGGAGATTCAAACATTCTCCTGCTATGAAAAGGGACCCTGGACATTCCCACTGAAGCAAAAGGAAATGGAGAGATCCTCCCTCTGAACATGGGGATTTCACAGTGTCCCTACTAGACCAAGAGGGTCTATATCAAATATCTCCAAAAGGCCCTCCTGTCTCACCATCTGGCCCAAAATAACCAAACATATTCCAAGACACTCCATGTGCACCATGCAAGTTCCACATCTGGCCAGGGTGCTGAGACAACACAACCTTCCCTACTTCCTCAGGGATCTCTAGGACTTTCCACATCTGTCCGAGAGGCTCTTGGAATTTCTACAAATACACCAGGCATACCAGGACATTTTCCACCTGCCCAGCCCTCTCTGGGTTCTACCCTATCTGATTAAGGTATCGTGGGACAGGATACATCTACAAAAGTAGCTCTAGCTACACCCCCATCTTTAGAAATGGCTCTCGGATGTGACACATCTAGAAAAGATGTTCCAGGATGTAGTCCATCTGTACACAGAGTTCTGGATCCAACCCTATGTGATCAAGGGGCCATGGCACATGACATGGGTACACAAGAGTCTGTATCAACTTTCACATCTAGAGAAAGGGAGTTCTTGGATTCCACCTGTACACAAGCACCCATAGGACCTCCCTACACTTCACAGAAGGCTGTGGGAACTTTCCCATCCCCCCAAGAGTATCAGAAAATTTCTACAACTACAAAAGAGGCTATAAACACTTCCTCTTCTGCACAAATGACTGTTAGTCCTTCCACATGCCCACAAATGTTTCCAGAACATCCAACAAATACCCACAAGTCTCTGAATTGTACATTATCTGCCCAAGGGGCCTTGGAACCTGTTTTGTCTGTCCTGCTGCCTCTGGAACCTGACATCTCTATACAAAAGTCTTTATCACCTCCACCTGAAGAAAGTGTTCCTGGAACTTCAACGTATACACGAGGAGCTCTAGAAAACTCCTTTCCTGCCCATGAGGCTCTTAGACCTCCCACATATGCCCATGATGCTCCAGAAGAGACCACACCTACACAAGAAATTCTAGTACCTCCCCCTCATTCTGAAGCTATTGTCAAGAAACACACATGTATATAAGACACATTAGCAGCTTTCCCACATGAGCAAGAGACTCTAGAATATACCATATCCAAACAAGGTGCTTTATGATCCTCCTCATCCACACAGGAGGGATTCATGCATATCCCATCTCAGGAGGAAAATATTAGACATTTTCCCTCTACCCAAATGGACCCAGGACATTCCATGTCTACCAAAAAAGGGGTTGAGAGTTGATCTTGCTGACCAAGGGGACTTCAGTACTTCCTCGTCTGAGGAAGACCGTTTCAACCTTCTCCCTAATGTAAAAAGGGGACGTGCATCTTCTCCTGATTCCAAGGAAACATCAATAGCGACATGTATTTCACAGGTGAGTCACACATCTTCTGTATCTGTCCAAAAGGCCCTGGAGTGTTTCACAGCTGACTACAAGACTATGGGACCTTGCAAATCTATCCAAGGTTCTCTTGGACATTCCATCTCTTCTGAAGAGGCTCACAGGCCTTCTCTTACTGTTGCAAAGGGTCTATGACAATCACCATCTGCCCTAGGGCTTCAGGGACATTCTCTATCTCTGTCAAGGGCTCCAGAAAAATCTCCTCATGCCCAAGGGGCTTTGTCACTTTCCAAATCTAAACTAAAAACTGTGAAATCTTCCGTATCTGCCCAAGGGTGTGAGGCAAAGTCCACATCTGTACAAAGACCTCTAGGACTTGCACCATTAGCACAAGAGAATAGGACACCTTCCATGTCTTCCAAAGCATCTAAAGATCCTTCTTCTTCTGGCCTTCTTGCTAAAGAACACTTACCACCACCACCCCCCAGGGTCTCCAATACCATCAACATCTAAGCAGGGGTACCAAGAAATGTCACCACCTGTCCGAGGGTTTCTAGTATTTTCATCATCTGCCCCAGGAGCTCTGTGTTGTTTACAGTCTGCCCAGGGAACAATAGAACTTTTGTCATCTGCCCAAGGGACTTAGGCAAAATTTTCATCTTCACTAAATTATTCAGGACATTTGCCCCACCTTCCAGGAGATCTGGGACTTTCCTCATTAGAACAAGGAATTTTACAACATGTCTCCTCTTCTCAGGAGACCCTGGAAACTTCTTCATGCTCACATGGGGTGTATTTGCAAAGGCCTTTGGTGTCTTTGCAAAGGCCTCTGCATCTTTCCATACCTACTCAGGGGATTGTTGGTACTTCACCATCTACCCAAGGGGCTCTAGGACCTTTGCTATCTTTCCCAGGCAAAGTAGGAACTTTCCATTCTGCACAGGAGTTGCTAGGATATTTGCCATCTGCCTAAGCATCTCGGGAAATTTCTCCATCACGCTTGGTGGCTCTTGGACCCTAACTGGTGGCTCCAGAGCCTCTGGGATTTTCACCTTTGTCTCAGGAGACTTCTTCACATTTGTGACATGCTCATGGAGTTTTTGAATTATCTCAACATGGCACAGGGGCCCTAAATTTGATACCATCTGCACAATGGCATCAGGGAAGTTCCTCATCCTCAGAAGGGAGTATAGCACCTATGCTCTCTTCCCAAGGGTCTGTGGGACATTCCCTATCTGCATAAGAGGCTATGGAAATTTCCAAGTCCACACAATGAACTTCAGAACATTCTCTGTCTTCTCTATGCAATATGGCACCTTTCCTGTCTTCCCAAGGGACCCTAGGATCATTGTCATCTGTGGATATGGATGTGGGGGCATATTCACATACCCTAAGATTTCCAGGACATTTGACAAATGTATCAGGGTTTCCAGGATCTATGATATCTGACCGTGATCCTGTTGGGAATTCCTTGCCTGCACAAAGAATTCTCATACATTTTCCACCTGCTCAAGGGGATGCAGGATGTCTGTCTGCCCAAAGAGCTCCAGAACTGTCCACATTGGAAAAAGGGACCATACAACCCTTAGAACCAGCTCAAGTGGTTCTGATAAACCCATCATCTTCCAAAGGGACTAAAGGACATTTTCAATGTGCACAAGATGATTTTGAACATTTAACTCCTAGTGTAGGAGTTCTTAAACATTCCCCAACTCATCAGGGGACTTGTGGATGTTTGACATCTGCCACAAATGCTCTTGAAATTTTGCCATTTAATTCTGAACCTGTAGGAAATTCTCCTTCTGCCATGGGTGGTCTGGAATCCTCTTCATCTGCTCCAAGGGTCCCTGGACATACGCTATTTGACAAAGAGACTGAAAAACTTTCTATATCTGTACAAGAACATTTAGCATCTTCAGTAGGGAATCTGAAACCTTGCCAATCTGCCAAGGAGAGACTCAGAACTTTGACACCTTCACAAATTGTTCTGGAGTGTGCTCCAAGTATTTTATGGACTCTAGGAGCTTTGTTACCTGTTCCATTCAGGGCATATGGGACTTTATTCATTAGCATTCACAATATGCTGAAGTGGATGTGGAATCTTCTTCCTCTGCCACAAGGGCTCTAGGACCTGTGGCATTTGCCCAAAAGTCTCTGGAAAATTCCTTATCTGGACAAGGGAATATAGAAACATTGTCATCTTCCCAAGGGGAAGTGGGACCTTTATCTTTCACCCAAGGGGCTATGGAACTGTCCACATCCACAAAAGGGAGAGTAGAAAATGTGTCATCCCCTGAAAGGCCAGTGAAACCTCTTATTTCTTTACAGGAGGCTTAAAGACCTTCTCCATTGATCCAAGGTCCTCACCAGCACTCACTCTCTGCCTCAGGGCCTCTAGGACCTTCCCTACCTGACACTGGAATTCAAAGACCTTTTTTAACTCCAGAGGTTTCAGGAAACTCAACGGGTGCCTCAGTTTCTTGTCAATCTCGCCCATCTACCCTACAAACCTCTATACCTTTTGCAATCTGCTGAAGGACCCGTTGATCTGTCCATATCAGAAAAGGGAATGCTGGGTTCTTTACCATCTACCCAAGGGGCTCTAGGACTTTTGGTAGCTTCTCCAGGGCTCATGTAACCATCAGAATCAGAACATAGGAAGCTTGGGCATTTTTCATTTGTGGGGGAAAACGGAGAAATTTCTCCATCTGACATAGCCAAAGCTACTTCCCCTTCTGAATCACATTCACCTTTTGCTACAGAGGCTATGAAATCTTCCTCATCTGGTCATGGATCTCAAGGGTCTTTGTTATTTGCTAGGGAAGGTGTTAAAGATTCACCCTCTGCACTGGATGCACAGGAACCTTCCCCATCTGCTTCACAGGCCCTAGGAACTTCGGTAACTACCCAAGGGCTTCTGCAAATTCACACACCTGACAAACCAGCTCTGTGTCTTTTCTTGTCTATGCTAGAGGATGTAGAACATTCCACTTCTTCCAGGAGGATTCCAAGAGGATACCAACCTGTTCAAAATGTTCTTAGTCATCTGTCAACTAGAGGAGAGGCTGTGGAGTCTTTTCTATCTGTTCTAGGAACTACAGATATTTCTCCATTTGCTTCAGAGCCTTCCGAACTTTCCTCATGACAAAATACAACTGGATCCCCTTCCCCTTGTCATCAAGAGGTAGTGGGATCCTTTCTATCTGAACAAGGGTCTTTGTGAATGTGTCCATCTGCTTCAGGTTCTCTGGGACCATTTGTACCTACACTAGGGGTTGGGGGGGGGCTTCTTTATCTGGAGAAGATACTATTCCACTGTCTGCATCTGTACCAGGGACCAAAGTGCATTTACCATCTCCCATTGGTTCTTTAGCATCTAAATGTTATGACCAGATGAAGGTGGGACTTTTGCCATCTGTCTATGCAGAACTTGTAACTTCTCTGTCTGATCAAAGGGCTAGGGTATGACCAAGTCTTCAGAAGGCACTCTAGAAAATTTACCACCTGATCAAGGGGCTATGAAACATTCAACTTGTTCCCAGGAGGCTAATAAATCTTCTCTATCTGGCCAAGGTCATCTACCACATTCACCATGTGTCTAAGAGGATTTGGAACCTGCTCTGTCTGATTAGGGAACTGAGGAATCTTTGTTATCCCCCTCAGAAGATACAGAACATCCACCATCTGCACCAGGTGCTCAGGTACAGGAACCTTCTCTGTCTACCCCAGGGTCTCAAGACACTTTGCTAACTACACCAGAGACTCTGAAATTTTCCATATCAGTCTGTGACACCCTGTGTCCTTTGTCATCCACACTAGGTGCTGTAGAGTGTAGTGGGTAGCCATTCCAGCTTTGACCTGGAAACTCCAACCTCCATTGAGGCTTCCATAATGGTCACTCCTACAAGGCAGGGCTGAGAGAGTATGCTGAAGACCCAGGTTCCAGATGTGCTGTCTCTCTTAGTTCCGGGACCCTGGACACTGGAGGTAGACCCAGCAGAGTTCTCCAGAGAACACCTCCGGACTGCGCCACGCCTTTCCCAGACTCTATAAACTATCCATTCACTTGTAAGTTACCCCACAAAATAAACCTCCCTTTTAACTATGTGGAGTGGAATTAATAATTTCACCAATAGTAGAGCTTTCCATACCATCTACAGAGTGTCTGGGACCATCCAAATCTGCTCAGAGGAAGATAGGATATTTGTCAACTCTAGAACACGATGTACAACATTCTCCAACAGCCTCAAAAGCAAACAAGCAAACAAACAAACAAACAAAAAAAAACCTGTCCTCACTCCAAGGGTGTAGAGGGCATTTATCATTGCCCCAAGTGCTCAGGAACCTAGTCTGGCCCAGGGGATCTGGTACCTTTGCTGTCTTCCCAAGGGCCCCAGAAACCTCCATATTTACTCAAGGGATGCTGGATCCTTCAGCATCTACCCAAGAGTCTCCAGGACATTCTGAATCCCAAGGTGCTGTGGAACTCAACAATCTTCCCAGAGGATTAATGGGTTTTATTACCTCTGGTAGATGCTGAGGAAACTTTTACATCAGTTTTGGGGACTACAGTAAGTTCACTATCTGCTCCCTGGCCTTTGGAACATTCTACATTACTACAAGTGACTTCAGCAACTTCTCTAACTTAAAGACTTAGTATCTTTCACAAAGGACTCTAGAATTGTCACCATTGGCACAAGAGACCTGAGAACTTTTGGCCCAAGGGGATGGGAGAAATTCCCAATTAGAAAAAAAATAGTGTGGGACAGTCTACATCAGTACAGGGCATTTTTGAATCCTCACCATGTACTACAAGGGCTCTAGGGTCTGCTCCATATGAACATAGGAGGCCAGGAATGTTGCCATCTCCCCAAGAGACTGCAGAACACTCCCTGTCTCCTAGAAGAGCTCTGGGACTGCCCATATCTGCAAATAGGACTCTAAAATTTTGCCATCTGATCAAGGACATTCAAAACATTCCAATTCATGCTTCTAGACATTTTCTGTTTATCCAAGGTCCTTTGAAACATTCACCATCTGATGCAGAGGCTCTGAGACATTCTTCTAGCCAGGGAATTAAAAAGCCTTTGTTATCTTTCCCAGAGACTGTGAAACCATCATCTGTACCACATGCTCAGAAACCTCTGCAAACCATTCAAGGGACTCTACCTATTCTGTTATCTAATCAAGGGCTTCAGGAACATTCTATGTCTGTCCAGGGTACACTGGATTATTTCACATCCAACTCAGGGTCTCTAGAACATTCAGCATCTTCCCCATTGGTTCTGGGACCATCAACATCTTTCCAAAGTAAGCTAGGATCCTTGTCTTGCATGGTACAATCTGAGGATACATTGCCACCTGTCCATGGGACTATGGGATTTTTGACATTTCTCTCAGGGACTTTAAGATGTTTACACTCTGACCAAGGATCTCAGGGATCTCCTTTATCAGTTTCAAGGGATTTAGCACATTTGCTATCTACCCAAATGTGCATATCTGCTCAGGGAACTCTGGGCCCTTTGCCATATACTCAATAGTCTTTACAACATTGAGCATTTTTCCAAGAGATTCTGGGACCAATGAAATCTGCCCAGTATATACATAGACATTTGTCTTCTGTCCCAGATGCTTTGGGAATGTCTCTATGTGTCCCAATGACTATAAGTACATTGCCACTTGCCCTAATGACTCCTAGACTTTCCTCACTAACTCAAGCAAGTCCAGCTCCATCCCCATCATTGCAAAAAGGAGATGGATCTTGCCTATATACACAAGCATCTCTGGAACTGAACACCTCAGCACAAGGCTCTTTAGAATCTTCACCATCTACTCAGGTGTCTGGGCAAACTTCCCTTTATGCAAAAGCCACTTTGGGATAGCCCAGATCTGCACAGGGTACTGAAGGACATTCAGCTTCTACTTCATGGACTCTGGGATCTAATCAACATGCCCAGAAGAAACTAGGAGTTTGTCCACCTGCCCAAGTGCCTCTGGTGACTTTCATATCTATTCTAGAAACTCTAGGATCTTGTTCATCTGCCCAAGAGGCTCTGGGGCCTTATTTATCTGCCCAAGAGTCTCTAAAACTATCCATAACCACACAAGGAACTGTAGAAACTGTGCCATCTTCTCAAAGTGTTTTGAAACATCCAACTTCTTCCCAGGTAGCTCCAAGATTTTTCCATCTTCCCAACATACTGTACAAGGTTCAATATCTATCCCAAGGGCTACAGTACCTTTCCCATCTATCCAGGAAATGTAGGGACTCTTTTTTGGCTTCAACAGAATATGTAGAACATTTACCATCTGCACCATGTGCTCAGGAACATCCTCTGTTACAGGGTCTCAAGGACCTTTGCTGTCTTCTAAAGGGCCTAAGGAACTCTCCACACCTGCAGAGGGAACTTTACCTGTGCAAAGTTCTTTGAAATCCTTCCAAAGAAATGTAGAACCTTCAGTACATTCCTCTCCATGTGTCTCAGGTACTAGAGAGCCTTCATCATTTAACAAAGTACCTAGAGGACTTTTATCAAATGCCCCAGGTGATCCAGCACATCTGCTTTCTGCTCAATTGCCTCTACAACTTAGTGTATCTGCCCAGGGTTCTCTGAGTCCTTCAGCATCTTCCAAAGGAACTCTAGAGTCCTTGTCTTCTTCTACAGACATTCTAGGAACACTCCAATTTACAGAGGTGTCATGGGCAATTCTTACATGTAGGAGAGACTTTGGAGACTTCATTCTCTCTAGGGACTTTTGTCTATCTAGCTTGTGGTCCAAAGCCCTTGGGACTTTCCTCTTTAGAACAAGGGAGTCACATACCTTCTCATTGTGCTCAAGGAACTGTGGGTTCCTGCCTAACTACACAAGAGAATATAGGACTGTCTACATCTACATAAAGGACTCCAGAACATCCTCCATCTTCCCAAGGGCTTTCAAGCACTTCCTCACATACACAAGGTACAGCCTCACAGACCACTTTCACACAGAGAACAGTCGCACATTTGCATTCTACCCCAGTGTCTCAGGAATATACCCACCATTCCCAAAAGATGGTAGGAACTTTGAAATCTGCCTAAGGGTATTTGAGAATTTCTATAACTGCACAGGGTCTCTAGAACTTTTGCCATCTCCCTGGGAGCCTCCAGGATATTCATCATCTGTACCAGGTGCATGCAAAACTTCTGCAGCTACCCTAGGATGTGTAGTATCTGATGAAGGGACTCTGGAAAATTCCATATCTACTCAGACAAACTTGAGTCCTTTCCTTTCTTCCCAGAACCTTTTGGAACATTTCCTTTCTGTAGAGGGGACTTTGGATATCTCAACATATACACAAGGTACTCTAGGATCTTCTGTTTCTCCTCAGCGACCTCTTGAGTCTTTGCAGTCTACCCAAAGGGTTCAACAAACAGATCAATCTGCTTCAGACTCTTCAAGATCTCCTAAACACCATTAGGAGATGCCTTTTTCTAAAGGGCATATGGTAATTTCTTCATCTGGACAAGGGACTCTAGGACCTACAGCACCTTCCCTGGGACCATTGGTAATTTCCTTATCTATTCAAGTGAGTTCAGGTCCTTTGTTATCTTTCCAAGAAGCTGAAGGATCTTGTCTGTCTTTACAGGGAACTCTGGAAGTTTCTACATATACATGTGGAGATCTAAGGATATGCAATTCTTCAATAGGGGATTTGGGATCTTCACCATCTACTGCAGTGACTCTAGGATCTTCTCCCTCTCCCCAAGTGGATTTAAAAATGTCTCTACCTGTACCACTGTCTCTACGGTCTCTCCTGTCTTCCCAGGGTGTTCTAGGAACATTGACATCTGTCCAAGGGGCTATGAAACATTCACCACCTGGCCAGGGGAATACAGAACCTTTGCCATATGCCCAAGACAATCTGAGACTCATGTCTCCTTCCCTGGGAACTTGGGGACTTACTCAATTTTCCAAGGGGAAAGTGTCTCTAGGATATTCACCATTTGCCCAAGGGTCTCCAGAAACTTCCACATCTTCCTACAAAGTACTAGGCACTTCTTACGATCAAGAGGCTATAGCACAGTTCTCATGCGTACTAGGAGATTGACTTTCTCCTTCTATAAATGTTGCCATCTTCCCACATTAGTCTAGAAACATCATCTTCTGTCCAGAGAACTGTAGATGCTTCATTAGATGTGCGAGGTACTCTACCACTTCATCCTCATTCTCCAGAGTATCTGGGACACTCTCAATGTACTGCAAAGACATCAGAAACTTTGCCATCTCCCCAAATGGTTTTTAAATTTTCTGAATCTTCATCAGGGACTCTAGGAACCTTGTCACCTTTCCCAGTTTCTCTGGGACATTCAATATCTGCCCAAGGTGCTGTGTGCCCTTGTGATTCTGACCAACTAATTCAGGGATCATCAACATCTCTCTAGTAAACTCTTCAATTTTCTCCATCTTCTAAAGGTTCAGTGGAGCCTACTCCATCTGTAATAGGAACCTTGGAAATTTTATTATCCGAATTGTATCCAAAATTTCCTAGATCTACCCAAGGGTCTCTAGGACCTTTACCATCTCAGCAAAGGTGTTTAGGAGATTCACTATCTACTCAAGGGGCTCTGGGAACTTCCATATCAGCACAACAGTATGTAGAACATTCAAAATCTGATCAAGGATCTCCAGAAATCTCCACATCTTCCCAAGAGGATCCTGGCCCTTCTTTAGCCCAAAAAACTTTAGCATATTCATCCGCAACAGGAGACTGTGGGCGTTTCCAATCCTCAGAAGGCATTCTAGGAACATCACCATTTACCCAAGATGCTAGAGAAACACCATCATCTGCCCTAGAGTCTGCAACATCTGCTCAAAGTGTTCTAGGAATCCAGGCTCCTTTGGAGAGGCCTCTGGGTCCTTCTCAATTTAAACTAGAGACATCAGAATCTTTGCCACCTTCCAAAGAGTTTCATAGAACTTTAAAACTTGTCTCAAGGTCTCTAGAAACTTTGGCATCTTTCTTAGAGGCACTGAAACTTTCAACATCTGCCCAAGGTACTGTGGCCCCTTCTATAATATCTGACCAAGTGATACTGGCACCACCAACATTTTCCCAGGAAACTCTGCAATAGTCTCCATCTGACCAAGGGTCTATGAAATCTGCCTCATCTCAAACTGGGCCCATAAGATCTTCACTAGCAGACCAAAGTTTAGATGAAGTATCTTCAGGTGAAAAAGTGACTCCAGAAGATTTACCACCTCAGAAAATCTATTTAGGAAATGCATTGTCTACACAACAAACTCTGGGACTGTCCACATCAGCACAAGAATCTTTTGGACATTCAACATCTGCTCAAGGGTCTCCAGACATTTCTTTGTCATCCTAAGAAGCTTCAGGCCCTTGTTTGGATCAAGGGCCTTTAGGACAGTCATCATCTGATCCAGGCCATCTTGGACTTTCTGTCTCTGCTCTGAAGATACTAGAAACACCACCATCTACTCAAAACACCATAGAAATACCATCTTCTACCCATGGGATTACAAAACCTTCACCACCTTCCCAAGATTCTCAAGGACATCTGTCTACTTCAGTGCAGACTCTGTAATATCCCCCCCTGCCCAGCCCCCAGACTCCAGAGACAACAGAAACTTTGTCACCTAGCAGAGAGGCTTGTAATATATCAGACCCTTCCCTGGGAACTTTGGAAACTTTGCCATCTACCCCAGGGTCTCTGGGACTTTCAATCTCTGCCCAAGGTCCTATGGGACTTTCAATATGTGAAAAAGAAATTTTAAGACCATCAATATCTACTAAGGAAATTCTAGAACTTTCTCCAACTGACCAAGGATTTCTGAGACCCACTTCATCTGTATCTAGGACTATGTCACCCTCTCCCTCAGAACAAGGTTGTCAGAAAATATCTCAAAGTGTACAAGGAGATTCACCATCTCAGCAAGGCTGTGCAAGAAATTCATTGCATTCACAAGAAGCTCTGGGACTGGCCATATCATCACAAGAATCTCTTGGACATTCACCATCTGCTCAAGGGTTTCCAGATACTTCCTGGTCATCCTAAGAAGCTCTAGGATCTTGTTTGGACCAAGGGCCTTTAGGACAGTCATCATCTGATCCAGGGGAGATTAGACTTTCTGACTCTGCCCAGGAGACACTAGAAACATCACAATTTACCCAAAGCAATCTAGAAATACCATCTTCTACCCATGGGATTACAGAAACTTCACCATCTGTCCAAGATTCCCTAGGACTTCCACCTCCTTCAGTGCAGACTCTTCAACCTTCTACCCTTATGCCAGAGACATCAGAATCTTTGCCAACTACCATGGAGGTTTGTAAAACTTCGGAATCTGTGTCAGGGACTCTAAAATCCTCTACGTCTGTGCTAGGGGCTCTGGGACTTTTGAATTCTAACCAAGGTTCTCTGGGCCCTTCAGTATCTGACCAAAAGATTCTGGAGCCATCATCTCTTTGTGATACTCTAGAAATCCACAAGCTAGTCCAAGGGCCTCTAGAAACTCTGCCATTTACTCAAGAAGCTGTGGAACCTTCCTTTTCAACAGAGTTTCTGGGACTGTCCATTTGTGCACCTGGCAGCTTTATTCCTATTCCTTCTCATGAAGACTGCCAGAGACAATCCCCTCATCCAAAAATAAGCCCTAGAATTTCCAGTTCTACCAAAAACATATCAAGCATGTCCCATTTCCTGAAGAGGATATCAGATATTCCCTTTCAGAACTTGATGGCTTAAGATCTTTCCCTTCTGCCAAAAGTAGGCTCACATCTTTGACGTATGACCAAAAGGACTCAAGTCCTACCTCTACTCTTCAAAGGAACATTCTACCCCCAACATCATCAAATTGAGCTTCAGATCTAGTTCCCCTTCTAAAGAAGATCTCAGATATTCTCCCCCTCCACGAGTGGCTCCAGACATTCTAAATCGAAGAAAACAAAACCCAGACATGCTTCTAAAGAAGCAGGCCTCAAATTTGTCCCATCAGAAGATGAGGGCTTGGAACTTCACCATTCTTCCAAAAAAGGGGGACAAAGCTTCCATTTATGACAGAAAGGGTGTAAGGCTTAAAACTGAGCCCAAATAGAGCCTCACCACTTCTCATTCTGCTAAGGGAGACTGCCACAGAAGTTCTCCATCTCCCCAAGGTGTCCCTTGATGTTCCAAATCTACCAAATCCAAACTAGAAGAGACCCCTTCTCACAAAGCAGATATTCATGCTTCCCATTCAGAACAAGAGGGCTGCAAACACCACTATTTGTCAAAAAGAGGGCCCAGACATTCTTCATCTTCCAAAAGGGACCAGAAACCAAAAGCTACTCCCCAAGAGAGCATAGAACCTTCCATCTCTAAGGGAGGCTACAGTTCCTCATGATTTCATGAGGAGGGCCGCAGAAGTTCTCCATCTCTTCAGGGATCCCTAGACATTCCAAATCTACCAAAACCAAATTGGAAAAGGCCCCCTCTGACAAAGCCGATGTTCACACTTCCCATTCAGAGCTTGAGGGCTGTAAACAATCCTCTTTGTCAAAAAGTGGGCTCAGACATTCTTCATCTGCTGAAAAAGACCAGAAACAAAATCTTACTCCCCAAGAGAACATAGAACCTTTCATCTCTACAGAAGGGGACATGGGAACTACTGCCTCTCATGAAGAGATCCTCAGACATTCCACCTTTCCCCATGAGACTTCTAGCCATACTCCTTCTGCTACTACCAGGACAAGACTCAGACATGCCCCTTATACTTAAGAAGCCATCAAATCTTCCCCTGCAGTCCAAGAAATCTTTAACTCATCTACAGATGATGACAGTCCCAATGGAAGTGTCATAACTTCCTCATCACCCCAAACTGATGATGTCAGACACCCTGTATCTACCAAGGAGGGCTTTAGACATGATCTTCTGTCCCATAGTGCCAGAGAGTGGCTCAGGGATTTGCATCCTGTCCAATGGGGACTCATATATTCACAAGTTCCAAAAGTGAATGCCACATCATTCCTTGTTGTCCAAGGAAAATTCAGAGATACCCTATCTCAACTAGGGGACCTGAGATCTTTCCTTTCTTACCAAGGGACAGGCACAGCCTTCCAATATGAATATGGGGCCTCCATATGTGAGCCTTCTGTCCTGGGAGGCCACAGATATTGACATTCAATCTCCAAAAGATCCTGCTGCAAAAAGGGAGCTGAAGTTCTAACCTCTCTTCTCAAGGAGGTATCATGACTTCTCAATGTGACCAAAGGGGCCTCATCCTTTCTGATAGCCACCTTGTTCAAGGCAGCTTTAGAATGTTTTAATCTTAAAGAAAGCCTCAGGCTTATCCCATCTAACAAGCTTAGCCTCAGATGTGCTCTTTGTGATCAAAGGGAATTCGGAGATGTGCCCTCTAAACAAGAGTGGGTCAAAACTTCAACTTCTGCCCTAGGAAACCCCCGACATACTCCTTCTACCCATGGAGGCTTCAGACCTTACAAGCCTGTCAAATTGAAGTTCTAAACATGTTCATCTCAAGAGGGGAGCCTGGGCTCTACACTCTTTTACCATTATATCTTCAGACCTTCTTATCTGCAAGCCAGCCTCATATTTTCCTACTCTGTGCCCCCCATGAACAATGGGAGCTTAGAACTTTTCCTTGTCATCAAACATCTGTCAAACCTTTGACTTCCATTCCTGGCTATGTCAGATGCACATTGAGGCATCAGATAGGCCCATCTGACTACAAGCAAAGGTGTTTCCCTTCTGATTAAGAATAGGTCACGATTTCTATCTAGAGCATGCTATACAATCTATTACCCATTGAGAACAGCATATGCTCCTTCTGACTTATGTGGCCCTAGACTGACTTCATCTGACCTAGTGGGTGACAGATCAGCTGGTTTTGCCTAAGAGGCTCTGAGTATTTCTTATTCTAATCATCTGACTTCATGACTTCTGTGAAAAAAGAAAAGGATCCGATGCCTGAAGTCCTAGAGCATAAGAGTATCAGTAGTGCCCTCAACTTGGGATATATGCCAGTAGGTCAGCAGAAATAAAGAAGCCATGCCCTTCATGTTCAAAAGTAAGTAGCTAAATTGATCAGGAGACCTAGCTGGGAACTGCCTCCTATCATGTTGGAGATTGATCACACGCTATCTGTCTTGCATGACATGGATGTTCTAGATTACCATGAAGATTGGATAAGAAAATTTTCAGACCTTCTCTGATCCCCAAATTGACTCTTGGTGTGCCTCTACTCCCCACAAGATTCTTTGACCTTTCTGCTTTCCCCAACATAGCAAATGCACTCCACTACTTCTCAAGCAGGCTTCACAGCTAACACTTCAGAACAACATTTCCAAGAGGTAGGGTGGGTGGTTTCAGTCATTCAATGGATTTTGAATAATTACCATTGTTTACAATGGTTGGTTACAAGTTGTTAATTATTAATGATCATGAAAAAAGTTAACAAAGGAGATTAGATTCAGGGTTCTTGTTAAGAAAAAGAAAAAAGACGATATAGTTAAGAGGTAGGTTATTAAATTTACTCTGAAAAATATAGACATAATAGGATAAAAGGGTAGGTTATTGAATCTACTCTGAAAAGAAATTAGGGGAGATACAGAAATGATAAAATAAAAGGTAGATTTTTGAATCTACTCAGTAAAGAAAAAAGAGAGAATATGGATATGATAAGATAAAAAGATAGATGGTTAAATCTACTTTTAAAAAGGAAGTATTTGTTTTAAATATTTTACAATGGATTGGATTTTTGTATATTTTATACAAATTATGCATATTGCTACAAATTTGATATAGATATATATACATTTATATGATAAGATAAAAAGGTAGGTTATTGAATCTACCTTTATAAAGCAACTACTAGTTTTAAATATTTTACATGGGATTGGATTTTTGTATAGTGTATACAAATTTTGTATTGGACTCACCAAAATAGGATAAATAATGATTTTTTTGTCTAAATTTGTCCAATGTTAATGGACTGGACATTGTTAATGTATATAATGGAGTTTTTTGTCTGAATCTGTCAAATATTAACAGACTAGACATTGTTAATATAATTCTTGACTGTATATATTGTATATACTTATTGTACTTATTGGATATAGTTTTTCTTATACTAGTTATAACCCTCTTTTATTTATTTTAGACAAAAAAGGGGAAATGTGGTGATATATTGTGTCTCCCAATATATTGTGTACCCTAATAAAACTTATCTGTCTGGGGTCAGAGAACAGAGCAGCCACTAAATTAGACATAGAGACCAGACAGTCATGGCACATGTCTTTAATTCTATCACTTGGGAGGCAGAGATCCATCTGGATCTCTGTGATTTCAAGGTCACACTGGAAACAGCCAGGCATGGTGGCACACACCTTTAATCCCAGGAAGTGATGGCAGGAAGCAGAAAGGTATATAAGGCATGAAGACAAGGAACTAGAGTCTTTTAGGTTTTTAGCAACAGTTCAGCTTAGATCCATTTGGGTGAGGACTCAGAAGCTTTCAGTCTGAGGATTTGTAGAAACAGGATCAGATGAGGAGTTGTAGAGTTGAGGTTGGTTGTGGTTTGTTCTGCTTGTCTGATCATTCAGAATACACCCCAATATCTGGCTCTGGGTTTTTTATTTATAAGACCATTTAAGAGTCATATTACAACATTGCCAAATTATTTTTATGAGGCTAAATTATTTTTTATAACCCAGGATAGCTAAAACCATCCTGTACAACAAAGGAACTTCCAGAGCATCATCTTCCCTGACTTCAAGCTCTACAATAGAGCTATAGAAATAAAAACAGCTTGGTGTTAGCATAAAAACAGAGACACATGGATCAATGGAATTGAAGACCCAGACATTAATCCACACACCTATGAACATCTGTGTGAATCATTTTGCAGTCAGGAAACAACATTGTCACATTAGTTTCAAACATTGTAACTTATACTAGAGTTTACTCTGCTTCATTTCTGTGGGTTTTGAGGTGTGTACATTAATCAAGACAGGTATCCTGACACTTGCCTTTAATTCCAGCACACAGGAGGCAGATACTAGTGAATCTCTGCGAGTTTAAAACCAGCATAGTTAGACCCTGTTGCAAAAATAAATAAATAGATAAATAAGGTCTGTATCCTCCATTATGCTATGATACAGAGCAGTCTTACTCTCTTAATGCTCACTGCACTCCACAGTTTTTCTCCCTGCTTTTCTTATCATTAAACCTGGGAAACAACAGGAAACAACAGGTCTTTTTTTTATTGTAGCTATAGTTTTGGCTTTTCTAAAATGACATCTGTCAGAAATAGTATACCACTGTGTTCAGAGTTTCTTCTTTTACTCGGTGATACACTGTTGTCATGCTCTACCATGGGCTGTGAGCACAATTTCTTTTGTTGCAGAATAATGTTCTAATATCTGAATTAGAAGTTCATTTACAAAGATGTTTAGTGCTTCAAAGTACTGTAAGTGATGAATGATCTACTGTAAACATTCATAAGGAGATTGTTTTGTAGAGATGTAGACTTTCAACTCATTCGGGTAAATTGTAGTAAGTATTAAGGGAAAGATTATTTATCTAACAAACTGTCAAGCTTGCTTCTAATTGCTGTACAACTTTCCACCCCATAAGAAGTGAATAACTCTGTTGTTTCATGGCATTGCCTATCTTTGAAATTGTCAGTATTTTGGGTTATAAACACTCCATCAAAAGTGAGGAAGCCTAACAGTTGAAACTGTACATGTATGTATTATTGTTTATGGTGGCTTCACATTGACTGGTCACTTCCACATGAAGTTGGAAGTAAAATGAAGCCAAGTCTAGCTGCATTCCTTCACTTGACACATATTAACCTGTATATTGCATTCCTGGTAGGACTAATTCTCTTTTTTAGTACTTAACTATGTCATTTCTCTTAGAAAGTGAGACATTTTCATATGAAAATGAGCATGGAAACTTATAACTCTCCATAAAGTTAAAAAATAAAGTTGCTTTTTCATGCCAGAGAAAACTCATGCTGGAGAAATTTTGTTTATACATCTTCTGGTCTGTTTGTCTTTGGCTGAGCACTAGACAGAAAAAAAAATCTGAAGAGATAACACACTGTCTATTCAGCCGATAGTCTTTCTTTTTATTACTTCATCTGAATGGATCAGTTACCCCAAACCAATAAATTAACATAAAAATCAGTCTGTGGACTGTGATTTCTCATAGGATTACTAGTAAAAATCAAACACAAAATAACAGGAAAGAGATAAGGTTGTAATTTAGGATACACAAAGTGGAATGAGGAAATCTCAAAAAGCATAGCACAAAAGAAAAGCTATGAATTATATTAAAAAGCATATCAAAAGAAAAATCATTGAAGTAAAAACATAAAGGCTTAGAACAAAAATAGCATAAACAGAAAGTATGTAATCCACTTAAGAAACTTTAACAAAGTCAATGTCAAAAATTGAGAATTCTGACAAAATTCTGAGACACTATTCAGGAATCATCACGAGCAAACAACTGAAAATTATGAAATTCATCCTACACTGTGGCTGAAATCGTTCTGAATACTGTGGCTGTCTCAACCGTGGACAAATTTGGTTCACACTTTCTCTTGACAGGCAGCCCTTATTGAAGTTGTGCTTATGGGACTTATCCATTAATACTGACCAGAGAAGAGTTTAATGTGAGTGCTAGAATCAGAGGCAGACTATTATGTACAGATTTTATTAAATGTCTTAGAAATATAGTTGAGGGTAAACACATTACCTTTTATCTTCAGATTTCTGGTCCCATGAGTAGTTAGGATATTACTGTGGATTGACACTGTAGCAAGCATGGAGTTCAGGACCACAACCTACACAATTTATTCTTAGAGGTGTCTCAGATTTCATGGCTCTGTAAGCAATTTTGAGAACTAATAGGTTATATTAGAGATGGCATCCAGGAAGGATATGAGGGCTAAAAATCCATTCATATAGTATATTACTTTTCAGAATGGCACTGTAAGTAGCTCAGTCTCACTGGAGCACACTGTAGTTAGCAGTTTTTTTAGAATGGGAACATAGCAGAGCATGTATGGCTGTGCTACATTTCAGAACTTGAAAAGACATTTAGAAAGCAAGTTCCTGAAAGAGAATGATGACAAGATGTCAGTGTGTCAAGTAAGACTTCCAATCTTCTAAGCACCAAAAGGCTCTGTCTCTGATAATTCACCTCCAAGTTAAAATGGATTGTGGTAGATAAATATCTTAACTGGGAAGTAACTTGTATATAATATATGACAATCAGATCATCTTTCTAACATGAATCAGTTAAATTATTTTGGATGTTAAAAACTACACACACACACACACACACACACACACACACACACATACATACATATACTTTTTCTCAATGACTGCTGCTTTGATAGATTTCTTTCTGGAATAGGAAGGGTCAAGGGCTATTACTGTGTGTTCCTTAGGATCATTGCTCATGAATAGTTCATGAGTTTGAAATTTTACACTTCACCAGTGTCCTTGGATTTTACTTTCAGACTCGGTAATCATCAGGAATTCAACACTTTTAGGGAAAGGCTTAACAAGCCTTTTTATAGCAGCATTTTCATTGAACTCATTCATGTACATAATTGTTTACCATTAAGTAGCTACTGACTCATTATCTTTAGTGAAACTAATAATTACCATTGGATTGTTTAAATTTCTCATTCTAAATATTGCATTTCACTTTTTCCTCAACTTTTTACTATAAATGTTTAATTTTTATCAGTTCTCACAAGA
Organism: Peromyscus leucopus; assembly: GCF_004664715.2. Lineage (NCBI taxonomy): Eukaryota > Metazoa > Chordata > Mammalia > Rodentia > Cricetidae > Peromyscus > Peromyscus leucopus. Next base: position 41,659,314 of record NC_051083.1, read on the forward strand.
GAGCATTCACTTTAAAAAATCTCTCGAGACTGCTGTTAATAATATAGCACATTTTGATGAATCAATAATTCCTTATGGTTTTTTCTAATGAGATTTCCACAACTAAACTACCTCCCTCTGAAAGATTACTTTCTTCCAAAGTAATTAATGAAAAATGATAAAGTATGCCTGGAGTTCTTTATGGAAGGAACAATTAAATTCTAAAATTAGATTTGTACTTCAATATAATGAAATAAAAATAGTACCATCCTGACTGCTTTTCAGGTTAAGTATTTATTTCCTCCATAGGTCAGTTAAGAATATTGAGTCTTGCTGGGAAGTGGCAGTGCACACCTTTAATCCCAGCACTCAGGAGGCAGAAGCACATGGATCTCTGAGTTTAAGGTCAGTCTGGTCTACAGGGTAAGTTCCAGGAAAATCAGTGCTACAAAGAGAAATACTGTCTCAAACAACAACAACAACAGCACAAACCCCCAGAAAAATAAGAAATGAAGAAGAATATTGGATCTTTGCTTAAGAACAATATCACAGATTATAGTAATTATATTAATATGTAATATAAAATTAAACAATTTCACACAAACAAAAGTTTATAAGGTATCTTATCCTATGCCCCATATATGTCTACCATGTAATAATATACTTAATATATATTATGAAATATTATTCACATATATAACCATTACATAACCACTTAATTTTTTGTAAAACTATTTAAAACATTGAATATTCCTACAAGAATGAGAATAAATATTTCTCCTAGTAATGAATTAAATTCATAGCAATCATTGACATAGATATGACACTTGTCTGGTTGAGATGTCTACTTTGTTTTGAACATTTTTAGAGAATTTCCTCAATAGGAATTAGGCCATATAATATATTTATCATTTGCTTATTAATAATACATGTTGACAACAGTAAATTCAATATTATGAGTTTTTACTGTATTCTATCTTAAGGTGTAGGAGATGTTTATTGTAGACAAAATTTTAAATAGTCTTATTAAATAAGAAACACAGAGCCAAATACAGAATTAAAAGCCCAAGAGATCCAAGCACTAGTGAAGAGCCGAGACCATCTTATCTGACCACTCACTGCCGTCCTTCCCCTGAGAGAGAGAGAGAGAGACTTTCTTCCTGTGTGTCTTCAGTTTTATTGCTTTCCTGTTCTAACTTCTCATTGGCTCTGAGCACAGCCACATGACTTCCTTGTCACCGCCTGTCTATACAGACCTCCTGGTCTCTATGGTCGGTACTGAGATTAAAGACTCAAGGGTCACCACACTTGGCTGTGTCCTTGATCACACAGAGACTCTGCCTGCCATGTGATCGGGTTAAGGGTGTGTGCTACCACCACCTGAATTCTGTTCCTGGATTGCTAATGACCTCTGATCTCCAGGCAAACTTTATTTATTAACATACAAATAAAATCACATTTCAGCACAATTAAAATATCACCACAGTTTATAACATTCCTGATGTAATCAAGAGATTTTTAGAAAATGGTAATGTTCAGAGAATGTATGGTGTTTATTGAAAATAAAATATCAGAATAAATAAGAGAAACAAATGAAAGATAGTCTGTCAACTGTGAAGAAATAGCAAAGCTTTGTGTAGTAAACCACCCAGGCTATCAAGAAAATCTTCACTTGAACAAGGTTCCCTTTTAAAGCTTCTGTTTTCAAAGAGCACTTCTTTCCCATCTTTACAACATACTCTGTACAATGTGATAACTTCTAGCATTGCACAGAGCATGTTGCAAAAATGGGCAAGGAGTTTTTCTCTATCTTCAAAGATTTAACATATTTCATTTCAGAACTTGCATAAGCAGAACAAAAAATGTGTGTTTCTGAATTCTTCAATGCAGTAAAAAATTCTTACTTTAGTAGAGAAAGTTTGGTTCATACCATAATATCTTTGACAGTACCTATATTTGCTGTAGAATTAAGTAAAATAAAATGTAGAGAACTGACAGAGAGACCGCATTATTTAATAGTTTCTTTTTCTATATTCTTGATATTAATTATTCATTAAGTTAGATGCATTTTCAGGAAGCCCTATATGTTCTTTCCTCTCCACAGACTGAATATCCTGTAAGTGGTCTACAAGTAGATCTGATGACATTTTTTCCTTTAAAAAAGTAAATTACATTTTTTGGGTGCAAAAAGAGTCACTAAATCATTTGTATTTCAAGCATACAGTTGGATTTAACCAGTGGCTTAAATTATTTATATGCTATCATCAGAAATGAAATTTATGTAGATACATTAGTGATATTAAGAATTTTGGTAAAAAAAATAGTACCAAGAGTTATTATAGTGAAGATGAAATAAAACTATGTAAGGAGAAACTCAATACAAGAGTCCTTGGAAATACTAAAAAGATTTTATATTAAAAGTGACAATTGTCCTATGGTGCTATAATTTATTACAATACATAATGAAGCTCAGACCTGAGCCAGAAAGCTCCAAATGTAATGACAAAATCCTGAAATGTATCCATTTGTTCATTTACACATTCAGTTATTTTTTAGTCATTCAACTAATGTTTGTATTCATTTTATATGCCAGAATCTATAATTGACATAAGGTATAAAAAATGAACAAACATATCTGGTAGGTAACATAAGAGGGAAAAATAACTTTCAAAAAATTCTTCATAGATAGGTAATAAATATCTTTGACATATTTTCCTTTTGGCATTTTTAAAGCAAAGAAAGAATTTAATTATGATAGCTTAAGCCAAGCACAATAATGATAATACATATTGAAGATGAATTATATACCATGTTCAGTGCTTCCATTACTTATCTGTTTAGATGAGTCTGAATTCTGGAAACAATACTGAAAACCATCAAAGAATTTTAGTTAAAAGTAGATAAGATTAATTACATGTAAAAAATAACACCCTTAACATCTCTGATACGTGTAACATTTTACTTGACAAAAACAGCAAGTAATTTTCAAATTGACAGGTTATTAATCTTGACCTTATAAGAAAACCAAGTAATTGAATTCTAAAGATAGACTCAATCTAAAAAAAAACTCTATAAAGTTGAACTATAAAAAATGCAACTGTTTTCATTTCTTGTTTGTATCAAATGTGTAGTACGTAAGATTCCAAACAAAGAGAACACTAACTTTCTAAAAATAACAGCAGGAAGTTGCCTTTTGTTTGACCTAATTTCAAACCCTATAACTAACACTTATGAGCTGATTATCATAAGACAATTTATTTGACTAGCTTCTCTAGACTGCACTCTCTTCATTTTACACAGTAATTTTAAAATAAATGCCATGTGTGTTGGTTGAGTTTTTCTCAACTTGGCATAAGCTAGGGTCATTTTGGAAGAAGGAAACTCAACTGTATAAATGCCTTCATTAGACTGGCCTATAGAGAAGTTTGTAGGACATTTCTTTGATTATTTATTGATGTGGCAGAGCCCAGCTATTGGGAGCAGTGCCATCCTTGGGCAGGTGGTCCTGGTTGCAATGAAAAATCAGGCTGATGGGGAGGCTCTCAGGAATCCACAAGGATGACCCCACCTTGGAGTGCTGGCAGTGGTCTAGAGGGTGCCTGGACTGGTCTACTCTGGTGACCAGTCTAGTGAATACCCTAACTGTCATCACAGAGCCTTTGTCCAGTGACTGATGGAGGCAGATGCAGAGATGCATGGCCAGGCGGCAGTCTGAGCTCTGGGAATCCAATCAGTGAGAGAGAGGAGGGATTCTGCAGGTGGAGGACTTTGAGATCATGATGGGAAGATGTGCAGAGATGACCAGCTACACTAGTGGAAGCCCATGAACTGTAGAATAGTGGCTGTGGAGCCCCCATGGGACTGGACTAGGCCCTCTGGATATGGAAGACGGTTGTTTGGCTAAAACTGTTTGGGGGACACCCAGGCAGGGGGATCAGGATCCACCCCTGGTACATGGGCAGGCTTTTGGGAGCCTGGTGCATGTGGTGTGGTGCCTTGCTCAGCCTTGGTACATTGGGGAGGGGCTTATACTTGCCTAGGCTCAGTGTGCCAGGCTCTGCTGATTCCCCATGGGACACCTTAATTTTGGGGATGTGGGGATGTGAGGTGGCTAGGAAGGGAGGGCTGGAGGTTGGAAGGAGGGAGGAGGGGGGATCTGTGGGTGGTATGTAGAGTGAGTAGAAAACTTCTTAATAAAGAAAAATGAAAAAAAAATTAAAAAAAATTCTCCTTGGGGTAAATAAAAGAAAAATCAGGCTGAACAAACCAGGGAGAAGCAATTCAATAAAAAGCACTCCTTTATGGTCTCTGCTTCTGTTCTTTCCCCCAGGTTCCTGCCTTCCTTGAGTTCCTACCCTGACTATGCTTAGTGATGGAGTGTGACCTGAGGGTTATAAGCTGAACTAAATCCTTTCCTTCTAAAGTTGCTTTTAGTCGTGATGGTTATAAAACAATTGAAAATTAGTTAGGACACCATGTAATAATATATTTAATTACTTCACATTAAACACATGGAGAATTACAAGGAACTGGAAAATGAAAAATGCCAATATTGCATTAATGCTAACTTCTTATATTGTTGTAGCCATGGTTATAATTTATTTATGAGAGTAAAGGCAAAGTCTTAAACATACAAGCAATTATGCTGTGCTCTATTTGGCATAGCACAAGAAATTGTAATACTAACTGGTGAATTATGTTATTCATATTAGGTTTGTCATAAAGTCCATATTGCCATATTATCAGTGACCAAAAGATAGAACTTCAGAAAGAAGCAAGAGTAAACACTGTAAACTATGATCAAATGGCAGTTTATAAATTGAAGAGCATAAACATTGAAAAAGTGCTAAGGTTTTAACACTGCAGCCACCATTTGAGTTCCTAAGCAAAAAAAAAATGTGTTCAACAGGAGAAAACTGAAATATTTTAGCTTTTTCTAGCCTATCTATCTTCCTGAGGCAGCACTGTGCAGTTGGGAGGAAGGCACACAATTCCTAATATCATTTTGTGGGATGGAAAAAAAAGAATTCAACTTGTTTGTGACACTCTGGCTTATCTGAAGCCTGCCCAAGAGAGTGCTTTCTGTTTGATATAATTTAGAACACTCTGTAACCAGAAAGGAAACATGTTTTGGATCTCAGATTAGAAGTAGCTGAGTACAGTGTAGTTTCAAGATTATTCTTTACTACTACATGGGAATTCAGACTGTGAGAACTGAAGGCCAACAATTCAGGCAAAGAAATATATTAGAAATCTATATTGCCAGGAAAAGCTAGAAGTGATGAAGTTGAAATTAGAATACTGTGTATTGGGGATGGGAGTAAAACACAAGAAAGAATCCTGTCAAGATGCATCCTCTGAAAATATTTGAGAGGATCCAGACACACTTCACAGTAGACTGATTAATGAATGTATTCATCTGGATAGAGCTGAATAAGCTTTGTCTACAAAGCCTAAGACAAGTGCATGTTTGTTCATACACCCACTTTTCAAAAAAAAATATTCAAAGCTGTGTAGATGAAATTCTAAACGGTCGTATTAAATAAGAAACACAGAGCCAAATGCAGAGTTAAAAGCCCAGAGATCAGAGCAGTAGCCAAAAGCTAAGACCACCTTATCTTACCGCTTGCTGCTGTCCTTCCCCTGAGAGAGAGAGACCTTCTTCCTGTGTCCTCTCTTTTTATTGCCTTTCTGTTCTGCCTTCTCATTGGCTCTAAACCCAACCACATGATTTCCTCGTCACTGCCTGTCTATACAGATCTCCAGGTCTCTAAATTTGGTACTGGGATTAAAAGTTCAGGTCACCTTGCTTTGGATGTGTCCTTGACCACAGAGACTCTGCCTGCCATGTGATTGGATTAAGGGCATGTGCTACCATTGCCTGACTCCCATTTATGGCTTATTGTGACTTCTGATCTCCAGACAACTTTATTAACATACAAATAAAATCACATTTCAGCGCAAATAAAATATCACCCTAAAGGTGTACAAAGGAGGAGAGAAAAGTGGCATATTTAAAAACACAAAAGAGATCTCCAAAAATTGAATCATAGGCCTCTGACATACTGGACAATAATAAGAAAACACGTTTCTTAAATATATACAAAATCTGACTAGAATACAGATACCTAAATACAATAAGCAAAATAATTATTTGAGTAAATTAGAATGCAACAAATGCATGTTTTAAAAATAGAAAGCAAAGAAACAAAAAAAAAAATTAACCGAAACTAAGAAATGTACTGGAAGGATTCCAAAGCAGATGCCATTTAAAAGCACTTAATCTAGTGAGCACATATTAAATATAATGATTAAAAGTGAACAGAGCATGAGGGACATATGGAGCATCTTAAGTAAGTTAAATTTGCCTTATAGGTTTCTGATACAGAGAAAACATAGGCATTCCTTGAAAAAATTACAAATGAAAATATCTTAAATTATAGGAACTAATGTTTACACAAAGATAAAAAGCTCAACTAAGGTAGTCTCAAATAGACTTATATCAAGACACACTACCAACTGTTGAATGTCAAAAGCAAAATTATATTGTTTAAAATCCTAATAAAAAGCATTTGTATAAGAAATTCAGTGAGTTTATCACTGACTTCTCATCAGAATTTCTGCCAAAGGTAATGAAATAAGATTTTAAGCTCTGAAAGAAAGAAAAGTTAACCAAAGACAGTATCCCCAACAAAATTGTCCATGAGAAATTATTAAAACCAAGAGTAGAAGGAAGCCAGGAAATACATAAATACGAGAAAATTGGACAAAATCCTTTTAGACAAACAAAAATGTAAGTGAAGGGACCCTTGTACTGCAGGGTGCTCCCCTCTCTATCCCAGATTAGGCACAGACCACACCCAAAAACCAATTTCCAAACACAAACCAAGTGCAAAGTGCACCTTTATTAAGCAAGGCAAAGAGACCAGGTGGCTGAATCTGAATTGGGCAGAAAAAGCAGCAAACAGCTTTCCAAGTGTTAATTTTAAGAGAGAAGATGAGGGGGGTGTCTATGTTAGAATGAACTAGAATGTGTTAGTAAGTTCTGGTGGGGTTTTTAATGGCTGGACCTTGATGATCAACCTCAGGAATGAGTCAGGCATAAAAGGTAGCCAAATAAAGGATTAGACCTTGGTGGCTAGCTTTAGGAATGAAATCTAATGGTTTAGCAAGGGAGAGGGAAGGGAGAAGGGCAAGACGTGCTGGTGCCATGTTTGCAACACTCTGACCTGCTAGAGCCCTTCAGTAAGCAAAACACACAGAACTATGTAAGCAGTAGCAAAAAGAGCACTAGGCAGAAGTTATAGCTGTAAAACCTCAAATTAAAATAGAAGAATCTTAAGCAAATAATTTCACTTTAAGGAAACACAGGGAAAAAAAAACAGCCTCAACATATCTGAAGAAAGGCAATATTAAAGCTGAGCCCAGTAGTAACAAAATGAATAATAGAAAGGCAACAGGAAAAAAAAATTAATATAGTCAAGTGCTGGTTCTTCAAATAGATCAAAATTCTTGAGATACTCCCACCTTTCAGACCTGAATCCTGAAGAGATATAATAGTTAACTTTTAAGCTGATTTAATTAGTAACCCAAATTTTATCAATTAAAAAATAGTGGAAAACATGGTTTCACTAGTGAATATTACCAAATGCTTAAATAATTAACACAAATACTCATAAAAACTTCAAAAATATGAAAAATGTGGGAACAATTTAAAATATCATCGCCTTCATACTAAACCCCAAACATTATTAAAACTATAATTATAAATTATAAAATTATAAATCTATGTCTTAGGCTAATATAGGTGGAACTATCCTCAACAAAATAATAACAAATTGAATTTGGTAACACGTATTAAAAAGAAAGCTATACTGAACTGTGGGATATGGATCACTTAGTAAAGTGCTCACTGCATAAGCATGTGGGCCTGGGTTCAATCTCCACAGTACAAGTGAAATGCTGGGTATGGTGATGTACAACTGTAATCCTTGTTCTGGGGAGCAGAGAAAGGTGAGTTGTTGAGGCTTGCTGGCCAGACTATCTTACTAAGTAAGCTGCTGTGGGATGTTCTGTATGGCAAATGTCTTGCTCTGATTGGTCAATAAATAAAACACTGATTGTCCAGTGGCTAGGCAGGAAGTATAGGCGGGACTAACAGAGAGGAGAAAAGAAAGAACAGGAAGGCAGAAGGACTCACTGCCAGCCGCCGCCATGACAAGCAGCATGTGAAGATGCCGGTAAGCCACGAGACACGTGGCAGGGTATAGATTTGTGGAAATGGATTAATTTAAGCTATAAGAACAGTTAGCAAGAGGCCTGCCCTGGCCATACAGTTTGTAAGCAATATAAGTTGGTTGGTTCTGAGCGGCTGTGGGACTGGCGGGTGACAAAGATTTGTCCTGACTGTGGGCAAGGCAGGAAAACTCTAGCTACACTTGTCTTTCAGAAACAAGTAAGATTGCTCTGGGGGAATGAGATCAGAGGTTGATAATTACATACATACATATATCTACAAAAGCAGGAACCTACATGCACCTGAATGCAAAAAGAGAAAAATACCTACACATACACAAAAACATACACACACACTTGCAACGACAAAATTATTCTCAATACTAGCATACAATGATAAAAAAAATATGTTTGAACAAAAACATGCATATTGATGTTGATAAATGCTGAAAAATTGTTGATAAACTCAGGCCTCTTCATGATAGAAATTACTTAACAAACAGGAGCACATTAAAGTCAATGTGTTAGTTGACCACAGCATCACAGTCTACGATAGAAGACTGAAAGTGATTCTTCTAAGATTAGAGACAAATGAAGTTCTCTTTTTCTATTTCTTTTTAACATAGAAAATAGGAGAAATACATCTCCACTTTTTATAATTTACCCAGTTTATTGTATGGAGTTATTGCCGCACAAGATTGTCTAAGACACATTGTCACTCTTCTCAACATATGACAACCTAGAAATAGAAATCACAGGCCATGAAATTGAAGAATAATGTTCATAGCTGCCTTGAACTTCCTGTATTGTTTATCAAAAGATTGGCATTTACTAAATTGGGAAAGTAGAAATAAAATAATATAGGGAAATGGCTTTCAGGAGAAACTTTTCCAAAACAATAGAAATCCATGAACCTCTATTTACTTTTTTCTTACTGAGCTATTATTATGTGACCATGAGCTTAATGATATTGTAAGGTATTTTGAATTTAATATATTTTTGTGAAGTTATATTTTCATTTGCCACACTCATTAATTCAATTAGATAGACATTCACCTTTGAGGATTCTGTCTTTCTCTAACGCAAACTGGAAACTCTTTATTTATTTAAATTTTACTTTAGTGCCTTAATTACCTTTCTATTGTTATGAAGAGACACCATGGCCAAACACAACTTATAAAAGAAAGCATTTAATTGGGGACTTAAAGTTTCAAAGGGCGAATTCATGACCATCATGGCAGGGAGCATGGCAATAGACAGGCAGATATTGCATTGGAGCATTAGCTAAGAGCTTACATTTGATCCATAAGTACCAGGCAGAGATAAAGAGCTAACTGGAAATGGCACAGGCGTTTGAAACCTTAAAGCCCACTCCCAGTGACACACCTCCTCCTTCAGCAGAACACACCTCCTAATCCTTCTCAAATAATCCTACCAACTGGTGACCCAGTTTTCAAATATACAAGTCTATGGGGGCTATTGTCATTCAGTCCACCACACTTAGTTTGTATTCTTTTCAGACCTTCTATTTGTATTTCTTGTTATTTTTGTTATTTTTTGATATTTTCTATTGGGAAATATTTTCCCTGGTTTTCATTAATTATTTTTCTATTATTTCCTTTTAATGTTATGTAGAGCAGGTATCTTAGTCATGGTCTGATTTGTCCAATGTTTGATCATCTGAAGAAATATCCCCTGACAATTTCTTTTTCCATGAGAAATTTTATTTTTAAAATTGGCAATTTTGAATATCATGATACAATAATTTTTGTTAATCCTCAGTTTCAGCTTGATTGGAGTTGAAGTCATGTAGGGAAAAAATAAACTTCTGAGAATATCTTTGAAGGTCTTTACAGAAAGGTTTAACTGAGGAAGGATTTAGCCATAATATGAGCAGCACTCACCACAGGCTAAGTTTCAAGACTGAATAAAAAGTAGAATGTTACCAGTTGCTTCAATTTCCATTCACCTTAGCTGGGACACCCCTCCCCCTATGCACCCCTCCCTCTATATAGTGTCCACATGATGGACTTTATCCTTAAACAATGAGATAATAGAAACTCATTCTTAAGCTGTTTTTATCGACTATTTTGTCACAACAATAAGAAAGGTAATATAGACCCTTGTTACATATTGTTGTGGTTTTTGTATGGGTTGCTATTTATATTTTACAAATGATTTTAAACTTTTTAAAAGATATGCATAATTTCTCTTTTGTAGTCTCTGGACTCTTTTATTCACCATATTAGTGTTCAGCAATTGTTCTGATAGTTTGTAGAAATGCTTTGAACAATGAAAAGAAAAAAATTAAAAATAATATGCCCTTAATCTTTGAAGATGGGCTTGTTGTATGTTGAATGGGCTTTTAATAGTTAGCATAGCTATTTATATATCTACCTTATCATTTACTTGTATTTTAGGAGAGATTGAAGGTTAACTGGAATTAAAAGTTTAGGGTTTCTCAGGTCTTTTTCCAACCCTGAGTTTGCATATAGTCTTGTTGATCTCTCGGTATAGACAGAGGTTTTTAATAGACTTTATTCCCTGACATATTGTCTTTCTTCATGTATTCTGTCCTAGAATTTTTAGGATATCTATTACCTGTCTTGAATCTTATCCCTTGCTCCAGGATGCTGTAATCATAGACTGGCCTTTAAATGTGTTATTAAAAGCTACTCAGGTCATGGAATTTTCTGTAACTGGGGAAACAAGAATCCCTTGTATCAGTCCCTGAGGAAGACCCCAGCTAAGTCAGAGCATACAATCTCAATTCTTTGACAATTAAGTTCATATCCTTCTGGCAGAAGCTACTTACATAAGGAATGTACACTGTCAAGTTTATACTTACTTCTAAGAGATAGGAGGTAAGTGATTTTTTTTTTCTGAACAAATGAAATCAGTATGTAGATGTAACCAACTCTTATTCAATAAGAAACACAGAACCAATGCAAAGATGAAAGCCAAGAGGTCAGAGCAATAGCTAAGAGCTAAAAACCTTACCCTTCACTGTCGCTGTACCTCTCTGAAAGAGACCTAATTCCTGTGTGTCTGTCTTTATAAAGATTTTCTTTTCTGCCTGCTCACTGGTAGTAAACCCAACCACATGACCATCTTGTCACTGCCTGTCTGTATAGACCTCCAGGTCATCTATGGTTAGTATTGAGATTAAAGGCATGTGTCTCCATGCTGGCTGGATCCTTGAACACACAGAGATCTACCTAGCTCTGCCTACCAAGTGCTGGGATTAAAGGTGTGCACCACCACTGCCCAGTTTTTGCAATGGCTTACTATTATCTCTGACCCCAGGCAACTTTATTTATTAACATACAAATAAAATCACATTTCAGTACAAATAAAATATCACCATATCAGTATGTTAAATAGACATTTGACTCCCATACTTATTGTAGCATTATTCACAATAGATAAGAAATGAAATAAGTCTAACTGTTCAAAATATGGCAATATATACATAATAGAATACTATCCACTCACAATTAAAATCAAGATCCTGTCATTTGCAACAAATAATCTAGAATTCAGAAGTGATTATATAAAAGTATAAGTTAGACACAGAAAGACAAGTGTTGCATAATTTTACTTGTATATACAATTTGAAAAAGTTGATCTCATAGAAATTGAGAGTAGAGTTATGGTTATGGGTGTGAGACCAAAATGAGCCATCTTAGAAATAAGACCAAAATGCTTTTACCCAAAAACTAAGGCCTAAGTTTTCCCCTTCTAGGAATAGGTCAATAGTTACTGAAACAAGTCTCTCTGGAGGTCACGATCTGGGCACAACAATGGGAAGCTAGGGGGAAAAGCAGGGCAAGCCAGTTGAGGGAAGTTTTAACAATGCATACAAGTTATACTGAAGGAGAAGTCAATTCTTGTTTCCTGTTTCGTTGTGAGATGAATATAGCAAATAATAATGTGTTGTATATTTTATTAAAGCTAAAAGACAGGATATCAAGAGTTTTCCTTACAGAGAAATGTAAACATTTGAGAAGATAGGTGTGTTTACCATGTTTTGAATGCTAAAACCTGTATACATGTCTTAAAACATTGCACAGCAAGACCAAGCCCCTCCCTGCTGCATCAAAGGTGAACAAGGCATCCCACCATAGGTGATGGGCTCATGCACCAGGGATAGATCCTGATCACACTGCCATGGGCCCCTCAAACAGACCAAGCAGAGGTTTTGCTGACTCTACATGGGAGGCCTTACTCTTCTGGAGGAAGGAGGGGGAAGCTGTGAAGGGGGGAGCAGGAGGAGGGATGAGAGGGAGATCTGTGGTTAGTATGTAATGTGAATAAAAAAAATTTAAAATAAAAATTAAAAAAAATCACATGGTATTCCATAAATACATATAATATGTGCCAATTAAAAATTAAAAAGTTAGCAAAATGAAAAAGAACTACATTCTAATTTTAGTGCTTTGCTTATTTAGTTTTTTTCAACTAGTTATTCTGAAAATATTACTTGATTTCAGTGTTCTAAATGTAATGAGAGTGGTAGTTTTTTCTTGTTATGTTTTTATGAATTCATTTTTTATGTGTGTGTTTGAGTGTCACCTTACTTCATTTTGTGGTGGGAGGTTCATTATTCTTCCTTTTTTAGTACTCTGTACTTCCTTATTAAAGGTTATTTTACTGAATATAGACTTATAGATAAATTACCTATTTATTTACTAGAGACCTCAAATTTATAATTTCTGTGAAACCAAAAACATCTAAAATTGTTTTTCAACTATATATATGAATGTGCTCTTTTTCTTAGCATGCTTTTAAGAGTTTGTGTTTATTATGGATATCATTAGTACATAAAATTCTATTTAGCATGCTTGTGATTTTCTATACATTTGGATTCTATCAGCTTAGACCTTTAATAAAATTTAGGGATATATTTGTGCATCATTTTTATATTTTCAACTTGGCTATCACTAACTATTTTTAATGCCCTTATGTTAATTTTTAAAAATATACACATTATTTTTCAGCCCAGGAATATTACCTTGGTGCTTTGGGGGTTTGTTATTTGTCTTCTGAATAGTCTAAAAAATTCATGAATTTAGATTATATTTTATTTTATGCGTTTTGACGATATGCAGTACTTTTAAAAAGTGTATTTAGTGATTGAAATATATGTTTGTCAAAGAAATGGTGGATTGTTGTCTTTTAAAATTTGGGAAATTTATTTATTTATTTATTTATTTATTTTATTTCCCTAATGTTAAAGAGCATATATAATTTTGAACTATGTTATTAGATGTTTGTAATATTGTTTATAGAAGATGGACTGTAATATCTTCTTCCATGGGCATCTAATTATTGTTTCTCTCAATTAATATGCAATCTCATGGTCCCCTGCCCAATCCATAATGGAATGCTGTTGGTCCTTGTCTTGTGAGGTAGTCACTGCTATGATGAATTCATTGGTACATCAGCCATTTTACATCTAGAAGACAATGTTTCACAGCACTCCTTTACATCATTTTTACATTGTCCCTTAATAGCTTTTACATTATCCCTTAATGTTTCTTGAACTGTCCCATTTAAAGCTGGGCTTTTCGATCCTGGTCTGAAATTCCAGCTGAGGCTCCCTTCTCTACCAGAGGCCATGTCAGTTCCCAGAATCTCAGGTAAGACTCTGCCTGTAGACCTCCAACACTTCCTCAGATCCTGTTCAGCCTTCCTCCAACAGCCCTCACTCCTTGTCACTGCACCCCTGTCCACAATTCCAGCAGATGACACCTGTACCTTGAACCCCAGGTAAGTCCCTTCCTTCAGATTGCCAACACTTCCTGAGAGCAAGTCCAGCCTTTCCCCAACAACAACCCTCTCATCCTCACCATTACCAATGCCCATAACTGCAGCAGAAGCTCCCTGCCTTACCAGAGGACATAATGGTTATTTCCCAGAACCCCAGAGGCAATGCTGGCACAAATATATCTCAGGCCAGAACCTCAGCAGAGACACTCTACTAGACCAGAGGATTCACTGGCCAGCAGAACTACAGGTCCGTCAGGGTACAAACCAGAGAGGAAACAGAAACTGTCTTCCTTAAGGTTTCTTTTTGTAAGTTTTTTTAATTTAATTAACACTTTTTTTTCATTTATTTTATATACCGACCACAGTTTTTCCCCCTTTGTCTCCCCCCATTCCTTCCCCTTACTCCCATCTTCCCCAGTCTCCATTCACTCCTCCTCCATCTCCATTCAGAAAGGGGCAGGCCTCCCATGGGCTTAAACAAAGCATGACTCATCAAGTTGAGGTAGGACCAAGCTCCTCCCCATGCATAAAGGCTGGGCAAAGTAATCTAGTGTGAGAAATAGGTTCCCAAAAGCCAGCTAAGTGCCAGGGACAGGTCCTGATCTCACTGCCAGGGGCCTTACAAACAGACCAAGTTACACAACTGTCATATACATGCAGAAGGCCTAGGTTAGTCCCATGCAGGTTCCCTAACTGTTGGTCCAGAGTCTATGTACTCCCAGGAGCTCAGATCAGCTTTCTCTGTGGGTTCTTTTGTCATGACCTTGGCCCCCCTGGCAAGTATAATCCTTCTTCCCTTTCTTCAGGAGAACTTCCCTAGCTCAGTCCAGTGCTTGGCTGTGGGTCTCTACATCTGTGTCCATCAGTTACTGTATAAAGGCTCCCTGATGGCAGTTAGGTAGGTAGTCACTAATCTGATTACAGTAGGTGGCCAGTTCAGGCATCCTCTCCACTATTGCTAGGAGTCTTAGCTGGGGTCATCCCTGTGAATTCCTGGGAGTTTCTCTGGTGCCAGGTCTCTCCCTAAACCCAAAATGGGCCCTCATCGAGACATCTCTTTCATTATTACTCTCCCCTTCTGTCATGCCCCTAAACTGCCCCCTTGCCCAGCCTGCCCAACCCTCTCCCTCAAATTCCCATCTCCTGATCCCCCTACCTAACCCCCAGTTTACCCAGGAGTTCTCTTCTGTTTCCCTTTCCCAGGGAAATCCATGCATCCCTCTTTGGGCCCTCTTTGTTATTTAGCCTCTCTGGGGCTGTGGATCATCCTATTATTGTGTATAGTTGGTTATCCTGTACTTTACTCCTAATATCCACTTATGAGAGAGTATATACCATGTTTGATGTTTGTCTTTCTGAGTCTGAATTACCTCACTCGGAATGATTTTCATCCATTTGCCTACAAACTTCATGAGATCATTTTTTTTACAGCTGAGTAATACCCCCATTGTTGTAAATGTACCACATTTTCTTTATCCATTCTTCAGTTGAGGGGTATTTAGGTTATTTCCAGATTCTGTGCTATTACAAATAATGCTGCTATGAACATAGTTGAGCAAGTGTCCTTGTGGTATGATTGAGCATCCTTTGGGTATATGCCCAAGACTGATATAGCTGGGTCTTGAGGAAGATTGATTCCCAATGTTCTGAGAAACCACTATATTGATTTCCAAAGTGGCTGTTCTATTTTTTTTTGACAAAGCATCATGACCAAAAGCAAGTGGGGAGGAAAGGTTTTTATTTTGCTTGTGCTTCTCTATTTATGTTCATTACCAGAGGATGTAAAGACAAGAACTCAAACAGGGCAGGATTCTAGAGTCAGGAGGTAATGCAGAAGGCTGCTGCTCACTGGATTTCTTACCATGGTTTTCATTGCCTCCTCTCTTATAGAACCTAAGACCACTAGCACAGGAATGGCATCACCTATAATGGGCTGGTCCCTCCCCCATTGACTAAGAAAATGCATTACAGCTGCATCTCATGTAGACATTTCCTCAACTGAGGCTCCTTCCTCTCTGATGACTCTAGCCTGTGTCAATTTGACACAAAACCAGCCAGTAGAGAAACCAAGGGAACACAAAAACGCCCATCCAACAAAGACAAACTTAGAAATTGACATCTAAACCTATAATTATCTCAAACCAAGATGCCTAGAGGCCAACATAAGACCACAATCAACAATAACCAGGACAATATGTTACCACCGGAGCCAACGATCATACTAAAGCAAGACCTGAATCATCCAACACAGGTGAAGTACAAGAAAACAACCATAAAACCAACTTTATGAAGATGATAGAGGTCCTTAAAGAGGAAATGAACGAATCCCTTAAAGAAATCCAGGAAAACACAAACAATTAGAGAAAATGAATAAACTCCTTTTAAAAAGCCAAGAAAAAGGGGGAGGGAATGAACAAATAGGTGAAGGAAATGAGTAAAACTGTTCAAGACCTGAAAATGGAAATAGAAGCAATAAAGAAAACACAAACTGAGGAAATCCTGGAGATAGAAAATCTGGATAAACAAACAAGAACTACTGATGCAAGCATCACCAACACAATAAAAGAGATCAATAGAGAATCTCAGACATAGATTATATAATAGAAGAATTGGATATATTCATCAAAGAAATGTTAAATATAAAAAAATTCTGACATAAAACATCTAGGAAATCTGGGACACCATGAAAAGATCAAACCTAAAAATAGTAGGAATAGAATTAGGAGAAGAATCCTGGCTCAAAAGCCCAGGAAATATATTCAACAAAATCATAGAAGAAAAAATTCCAAACCTAAAGAATGTCATGCCCATAAAAGAGCAAGAAGCTTACAGTACACAGAATAAGTTGAATCAGAAAAGTTGAACCCCTTGCCACATAATCAAAACACTAAACATACAGAACAAAGAAAGAATATTAAAAGCTGGAAAGGAAAATGGTCAAATAACATGTAAAGGTAGACCTATTAGAATTACACCTGACTTCTCAATGGAGATTCTAACAGCCAGAAGGACCTGGATAGATGTCCTGCACACTCTAAGAGACCACCGACACCAGCTCAGAATAAAATACACACCAAAATTATCAATCAGCATTGACAGAGAAAACCAGATATTTCATGATGAAGTCAAATTTAAACAATATATATCAACAAATATAACACTACAGAAGATACTAAAAGGAAAAAGTTAACCTAAGGCGGTAACTGCACTTACAAAAACACAGGAAATAAATAATCTCATACCAGCAAAGGCAAAAGGGAAACACACACACACACACACACACACACACACACACACACACACACACACCACCCTCCACAACAACAATATAGTAACAGAAATAAACAATTAGTGGTCATAAATATTTCTTAATATCAATGGACTCAATTCACCAATAAAAAGACATAGGCTAACAGAAATGGATGCGAAAATAGGATCCATCCTTCTGCTGCATACAAGAAACACATCTCAACCTCAAAGATAGATACTACCTCAGAGTAAAGGGTTGGAAAAAGATTTTCCAAGCAAAATGGGCCCAAGAAGCAAGCTGGCATAGCCATTCTAATACCTAAAAAATATATTGCAAGACAAGAAATTAATCAAAAGAGAAAGGGAAGCAGGCACTTTGTAATAATCAAAGAAAAGATCAGCCAAGATGGTCTTTCAATTCTTAACATCTGTACCCAAACAAAAGGGCACACACATTTGTAAAGGAAACACTATTAAAGCTTAAACCACAGATCAACACTCACACACTGATAGTGGAAGACTTCAATACCCCACTCTCAGCAATGAATAGGTCATCTAGACAAAAACTAAGCAGAGAAATACTTGAACAGATAATATAAACCAAATGGACCTAACAGATATCTACAGAACATTTCACCCAAACACAAAAGGATATACCTTCTTCTCAGTACCTCAGAGAACATTCTCCATAATTGACTATATACCCTCTCAAAAAGCAAGTTTCTACATATATAATCAAATGAAATAATCTCCTGCATCCTGTCAGACCACCATGGATTAAAGCTGAATTTTAACAACAGAAGTAACAGAAAGCCTACAAACTCTCTCTCTCTCTCTCTCTCTCTCTCTCTCTCTCTCTCTCTCTCTCTCTCTCTCTCTCTCACACACACACACACACACACACACACACACAAAAAAAAAAAAAAAAAAAAAACTGAACTCTCTACAGAAGGACTGCTGGGTTGAGGCAGAAATAAAGAAATGAAAGAATTCCTGGAATTCAATGAAGATGAATGCACAACATATCCAAACGTATGGGGCACAAAGAAAGCAACACTAAGATAAAAGTTCATAGCATTAAGTGCCTGCAGAAAGAAATTGGAGAGATCTTATAGTAGCAACTTGACAGCACACCTAAAATCTCTAGAACAAAAAGAAGCAAGCTCACCAGAGAGAAGTACATGGCAGGAAATAACCACTGAAAGCAGGAATCAATAAAATAGAAAGAAACAGAACAATACAAAGAATCGATGATACAAAGAGTTGTTCTTTGAGAAGATCAATAACATAGACAAACCCTTATCCAAACTAACTAGAAGACAGAGGTAGAATATCCAAATTAGCAAAATCAGAAATGAAAAGGAGGACATAGCAACAGACACCAAGGAAATCCAGAGAATCATTGGGTTATATTTCAAAAACATTTACTCCACAAATTTGGAAAATCTAAAAGAAATCACAATTTTCTTGATAGATACCACATACCAAAATTAAATCATATAAACAATTGAAATAGACCTATAACCTCTAAGGAAATAAAAGCAGTCATTAAAATTCTTTTAACCCAAACAAAACAAAACAAAATAAAACAAAACAAAAGAGAACAGAGCCAAATGGTTTTAGTGTATAATTCTACCATACTTTCAAATAAGAGATAAGTTCAGTCCTCCCTAAATTATCCCACAAAATAGAAACAGAAAGAATATTGCCAAAATCATTTTAAGAGGTAACAGTCACCCTCATACTCAAACCACACAAAGATTCAAAAAGAAAGAGAATTATAGACCAATTTCCCTCGTGAATATTGATGCAAAAATACTTAATAAAATACTCACAAAATAGAATTCAAGAACACATCAAGAAGATCATCCACCATGATCAAGTCGGCTTCATCTCACAGATACAGGGATGGTTCAACATATTAGAATCAATGTAATCCACCATGTAAACAAACTAAAAAAAAAACACAATCATCTCCTTAGATGGAGATATACTTTGACAAAAATATAACACTCCTTCAAGGTGAAAGTTGTGGAGAGATTAGGGATACAAGGGACATACCTAAACATATTACAAGCAATTTACAGCAAGCTGATAGCCAGCATCAAATTAAATGTAGTGAAACCTGAAGCAACTCCACTAAAATCAGGAACAAGACAAGGCCATCCACTCTTTATAGATCTATTCAATACAGAAAGCTACACAGAGAAACCCTGTCTCGAAAAAAAAAAAAAAAAAAAAAAAAAAAAAAAAAAAAAAAAAAAAAAAAAAACAGAAAATGAAGTTATAACAGGATCCATAAGACAACTTAAATAGGTGAAGGGGATTGGACAGGAAGATGCCAAATTATCATTACTTGCAGATGACAAGATAGTATACATAAGTGACCCAAAAATTTCCACCAGGAAACTTCTACATTTGATAAACACCTTCAGTGAACTGGCAGGATACAAGATTAACTAAAATAATCATTAGCCTCCTCTACACAAATGACAAATGAGCTGAGAAAGAAATCAGGGAAACAACACCCTTCACAGTAGACACAAGTAATATAATATATTTTGGGGTAACTCTAAGCAAGTGAAAGACTTATACAACAAAAACTTCAAGTCTTTGAAGAAAGAAGTTGAAAAGGTTAGAAAATAGAAAGAGCTCCCATGCTCATGGATATCTAGGATTAATATAGTAAAAATGGCCATCCTACTAATAGCAATCTACAGATTCAATACAATTCCCATCAAAATTCCAACATATTTCTTTACAGTCCTTTAAAGGACAATATCAAACTTCATATGGAAAAAACAAACAAACCACAGTATCTAAAACTATCCCAAATAATAAAAGAACACCCAGAGGTATTACCATCCCTGATTTCAAGTTGTACTACAAAGCTATAGTATTAAAAACAGCACGATATGTACATAAAACAGACAGGTTGATCAATGGAATTAAATTGAAGAACCAAATGTAAATCAACACACCTAAGGACACCTAATTTTCAACAAAGAAGCCAATTATACACAATGGAGAAAATAAAGCATTTTTCAACAAATGGTGCTCCTCTAACTTGATGTATGCATATTGAAGAATGCAAATTTATCCATATCTATCACCCTTCACAAACTCAAATCCAAGTGGATCAAAGACCTCAACATAAAACCACATATAATGAAACTGATAAAAGAGAAAATGGGGAATAGCCTTGGACTCATGGACATAGGAAATGATTCCTGAAAAGAACACTGATAACACAGGCACTAACAACAACAATGAATAAAATGGACCTCATGAAACTGAGAAGCTTTTGTAATTCAAAGGACACCATCAATAGGCTAAAATAGAATCCCACAGAATGGGAAAGGATTTTTACCAATTGCACATCAGACAGAGGGCTAATATAAAAAATATGTAAAAAAAACTCATGAAACTAGACATCAACAAGCCAAATAATCCAATTAAAATGGGGTACAGATCTAAACAGAGATTTCTCAATACAGGAATTTCAAATTGCTGAGAAACAAATAAAGAAATGTTGAACATCCTTAGCCATTAGGTAAACACAAATCAAAACAACTCTGAGATTCCATCTTACACCTGTTAGAATGATTAAGATCAAAACCACAAGTGACTATTCATTCTGGCAAGGATGTAGAGAAAAGGGTGCACTCCTCCATTGCTGTTGGAAGAGCAGACTAGTTCAGCCATTATGGAAATCAATGGCAGTTTCTCAGAAAATTCAGAATCAATTTACCTCAAGACCCAGCTATACTAATCTTTGGCATGTACTCAAAGATGCTCCATCCTACCACAAGGATACTTGCTCAGCTATGTTTATTGCAGCTTCATTCATAATAGCCAGAAACTGGAAACCACCTAGATGTCCCTCTACTGAAGAATGGCTAAAGAAATTGTGATAAATTTACTCAATGAACTATTACTTATCAGATTAAAAAATGGAATTGTGAAATTTTCAAGCAAGTGTATGGAACTAGAAAAAAACATCCTGAGGGAGGAAACCCAGATCTATAAAGACAAACATGGTATGTACTCACTTATAAGTGGAAATTAGCTGTTGAGTAATTGAATAGTCATGCTACAATTCACAGACCCAGAGAGGCTAAGTAACAAGTAGGGCTCTCAGGGGAATGCAAAAGGAATAGATTATGTGGGTGGACTGGAGCCAGTTGTGAGTGATAACAGGAGGAATCAGTTTTAGGGTAGGAATGCAGGGAGAGAGTACAGGCAGAGATGACTCGAATTGGAAGGCATTTGGGAGACAGTATAGAAACCTAGTGCAGTGGAAATTTCCTGGTATTGATGAGGGTGTTCCTAGTGAGGACTCCTAGTAATAGATGATACAAAACCTGACCTATCCATATTCTATAATGAGGCAAGGCTTCCAGTGGTGGGAATGGGACACCAACCCAGGCACAAAATCTTTGACCTATAATCTGTCCTGCCTGCAAGATGTGTTAGGGCAATGGGAGCAAAGAAATTTTGAGAGTGGCCAACCAATAACTTGTCTAATGAGGCCCTTGTCATGAGAGGGAACCCAAGCAGACATTGTTAGGATGACCAGGAACTGGTGATTGGATAGCCTAGAGAACAAGGGTAGAACCAAACAGGATTGGCAGGAAAAAAGTCAATGAAATGACTCCTAATGATATTCTGCTATACTCATGGGTCTGTGCCTAGCTTAATTGTCATCAGAGAGGCATCATCCAGCAACTGATGGAAGCAGATGGAGTTCAAATTTTAGGCAGAGCCAGAGAACTCTAAAGAAGAAGTGGGGAAGGATTGTAGGATCCAGAGAAGGATAAGACACCACAAGAACACGACCCACAGAATCAACTAAGCAAGGCACATAGGAGCTCATAGAGACTGAAGCAAAAATCACAGACCCTGTATAGGTCTGAACTGCGTCCTCTGATTATACCTTATAGTTGTGTAGCTTGGTGTTCTTGTGGGACTCCCAACAATGGGAATAGAGGGGTGTCTCTGACTCTTTTGCATGTGCTTGGGACCCTTAACCTCCTACTGGGTTGCTTGATATGAGGGTTTGTGCCTAGTCTTACTCTCTTTTTGTATCTTGTTAGGCCATGTTCTGTGGATCTCCCTAGGTGGCCCGTTTTTTTTTTTTTTTTTTTTTTTTTTTTTTTTGCTTTATTTTTGAAGGGAAATGGAGGAGGAGGTGACCTGGGGAAAAGGGGCAGTGGGGGTGGGACTGGGAGGAGTGGAGTGAGAGGAAACTTTGATCAAGATGTAATGTATGCGAGAAGAATAAAAGTTAATGGTCTGCAGAGTGAGATCCAGAACAGGCACCAAAACTACATGGAGAAATCCTGTCTCAAAAAAATGAAAAGAAAAAAAAGTTAAAAAACATAAGGCTGATCGTTCAACAATTACTGAATCTTAGCACTTTGATCAGCTATAAATCTCTGTATTACACAACTTCCACTGCAAACAGAAACTTTGCAGTCATGTTACCCATTAAAAAAATTTCTTTTGTAGATGTGGGGAATGATGACAGTTGCATATATAGCCTAATGTTAGAGATAAAATAATCCATGTTGGATTGATTTTGTAATTGTTTTATTATCACAGTCATAAAATCTTAGATCACAGAAAACAAAAAATAGGGGTTGAGGCAAAAACTGAAGAATGATTAGCAAGACTTCCATGTCAGACCATTGAATAAATATTGCCTCATTATGAAAACTCATAAAATAATTATTCAAACCATTCTACTTTCTTTTCACTTAAGTATTTCAAATTACACAATCTGCATTAAAGATATAAATAAGGCTATAAATAGTTCCCTAACATTTCATAGTTTCTCAGAAGTCAACAAACATGTAACTCTATCAGGTCTAGTCTGAGGAAATGTTAGAAGCTATGTATCTTTCTGGCTCTAAAACCAACTTTTCCAGTCTAACACTGTGTGAACATTTGCATTATGATATTATTTAGAGTAAATATGACTGCCATGGATCTTAGAAAATGAAATTATATACTCAACTGGATGAGAAAAGATGAATGTGAGGAATTAAAGGGAAAACAAAGAGCTCTCTTGTACTGCCACAGGGAGACAACATGATATTGATTTAAATTATATGGCTAAATGGTGGTAAAAAGGCAATTTGAATACAAAATTATATTCACTTATTCATTTATTCATGGCTGCCCTAACACTTTATAAGAAGAATGAAAATATCAAAGGGATAGGTAAGGTTAACCTAGGATTGAGAAATTCATGACACTTGTTCTGGAAATTCAATAGGCAAGAGATTTGAGAGGATATTACGATAGCTGACCACTCAGCTCCATGTTCATAAGCAAAGTTATTGCCACATAGTCTATTACTGTCTCAATTTTCAAGAAAGGCAGTAAGGAACTGAGTAATTGGTCCTTGTGTTTGGGATTGTACTTTTATGTCTTCAAAAAGGTAATAGGTGGATAAATAAGTGATAAGTATACAGATAAATATAGAGGTAATGTATATGGATATCTAAGAGCCACTGATTAATGATGGAGGAATGATGAAATGATATCACCAATGAAGTTCCATCTATGTCCTGCTCACATTCTTTTAAGTCTAGAGGTGTAATTTTAAGATTGTTTCTTTTGGAGATAATGGATATATTTGCTCAAGATAAGGTAAAAATATGAAAATGAGATTGAATAGAGTAAAGATGACATCATTCCTGAATGAACAGGAAGATGCAAGAGAAGTGAACAAGTGAATTGAGAGCAAATGGGAAGGTCCATACATACTATAGATGATGCAAAGAATGAAAGCAAAGAAGGAAGTAAATAGTAGACTGAATATAAATCCTAAAAGCGGGGCAAAATAGATATTTTTAGAAAGTCATAATCTTGTTCATTGTCAGTGTAACAGAAAAAATCCATCTTTCTCCTTAAATCTAAGAACTCAAAGAGTCTATATTATATGTTTAGTTGAAAGTAGTACCCATATCTCTGGTAGATAAAAATGCAAATCTTTCCAAGGTGAAAATGCCTGAGAGAATATTAGTCAATTTATTCTAATTTACGTTTTGTGATAAACACCATAACTAAATCAACTTAGGGAGGAAAAGGTTTATTTGGCTTTTGTTTCCACCTCACTGTTCACCATTGAGAGAAGTCAAGACAGGAATTCAAACAAGGCGGGAACATGGAAAGAGGAGCTGATTCAGAAGCCATGGAGGGGTTGCTTACCGGCTTGCTTTCCATGTTTGCTCAGCTTGCTTTCTTATAGAACCCAGGACCACCAGCCCAGTGATAACATCACCCACAATGAGCTGGGCCCTCCCTCATCAATCACTAATTAAGAAAATGTCCTACAGGCTTACCTATAGCCTAACCTTATGGAGGCATTTTCTCAAATGTGTTTCCTTCCTCTCAAATGATTTTAGCTTGTGTCAAGTTGACATAAAACTAGCCAGAACAGTAGCTGTTTACTCTTCAGTTTCTAGTGCTTGACATAAATACCATGCTAACATATTTTTCTAAAATCTTTCTTATTTTTGAAACTTTTGTTTTAAAAAGTTTCCAGAGTTTGAGATTTAGTAATTGTATTCTAAATATTCAATGAAATAACATATTTTGCCTGTTTCATGTATAATCTAGGAGATGCAAATTGATTTAAATGAGGTTCAATTTTTAATTTTAATCATCACATATGTGCTACAATATATCTGTTGTTTTTGTAAAGGGCATGAGTTCCTCAGAATTTCAATGATTATTTTCAGACAAATATGATATTATCTATGTACTATTATGTACAAGACAGAAAGGCCTATTTATAAAACTGAACGTAAGAGTCTTAATAAACTCTGGAGCATTGCTGAATTTATGACAACTAGAAAAGACTAGAAGTTATTGAAATGAACAGAAGAATTCAATTACTAGGTGTCATACATTTTCTTTTCATATCTGTTTTGTATTTTTCTCAACAATTGTAGTCTTATATATTTCAAGGCAGGTTTACAATAAGCAAAAATATGCCTGTGAATATTTTTGTATGATATTTTAAAGCAGATGTAAAAGAAGCAATTCAGACTCATTGCAAACTGTGCACAGACTAGAACAAATGGTATCAAATATATATGATGTTTGTCAGGTTTCATTATTTTGAAAAACATTTGCACAGCATGATCATGCTAATTTGTCTAGAATTGTCTCTAGAGATGAGTTAATGTTAACATTATGCTTTTTGAAAAAATGAGCTTGCTAAGGAAAAGCCAATTCCATTTATATAGATGTTACTATTGAAAGTCATAATATTTTTAAATACTTTAAGTGTAGTAGAACTGCTAACAAATCTAAAACAGTATAAATATATAAAAATTTTTACACTTATGTAACATATTCCCTATTCATACTGATTAAAGATGTATTATCAACATTTACACATATGTGTACATGTTGTATGATTTTGAAAGTGCTTATTTTAAATTGTGTACTTAAATATGAAGCACTCATTTATTTAAAGTCTATAATTAGGAAAACCTTGATAAGCATAATAGTTTGTGAATAAGGCTAGCATGAAACCAATTGTCCCAGCAACTCAGTAGTATCTGATGCATTAACATATCCTTTATCAGGAGGTCTCAGGACCTAGATCAGGTAACGTTTTTGATTAAGAAGAGCTCAGGCCTACGTTCAATGTGTTTAATATTTTTAATTTATACAAAGATGAATGTCATACTTTCTCTTTATCTAAGGTATTTATTCTTGTTTTTGGAAGTAGGTATTCATGAATCATCTCAACACAAAATAAATATACTGATATGCTGAAAGTGTAAATATCGTATTGAGGTGCTTAGGGTATGGTAGTAAATCCTAACAGTGTTGGTATGATAGGGCTTCCTAGGAAATATTGGGAGTTTATCAAAATTTCGAAATATGGCTTGGAATTCATCAGTCAATATGTGTAGGGGGAACATCTGTTAGATAAATTTATTGAAGCTAGAAAGGCAGGCTCAAGTTTAGTTGTAGTCCAGTGTTTGACTAGCACCTGTAATCTACCAGCTTTTCTCACTAGTACAAAAACTGAAGGAGGAGGAGGAGAAGGAGGAAGAAAAGGAAGACAGAGGATGAGTATGGGGAAGAGAAGGGAAGAAGGAAACAAGGAAAGGAGAAAGGAACAGAGGGATGAATGGAAGGAAAGGGGAAGAAGAAAGGAAGAAAGAAGTAAGCAAGCTTTATGTGATTGTGCATATCTGTAATCCTAGTATATGGGAGGCAGTTGTGGCAAGATAATTTCTGTGACTTTGAGGCCACCCTCAGCTACATAATGAGTTCAAGATTATTTCAAAATTTTCAAGGTACAAACTATAGTAATACTTTTAGTAAACACTGTAAGTGAGTGAATTATATGGAAAAATGAGAGCTAGTAAAAAGTAGAATTATAAACAGATTACTGTCCAAACTTGGAGACTGACATTGTGGATCTTCTAAGAAACTGTGGTATATACTACATTATTACCACAATTTGATGTGAAGAGCTTAAATATATTCATAATGTCTCTTATGCCTCATTTATTGGGGAAACAACTGTGACCTATTTTTTTCCCTTGGTATTTCTGGTATTAGCAAGCTAAATACCCACCCAGAATGCAAATTCCTCTGGCAAATATGCAGAAGGACAATAGTTTATGCTGGAACAAACTTTGATGGTATGAAGATTGGGAACAATATATACTTCAGTGCTCTCCTGGAATTTAAGTGGTTGGAGAAAAAATTAAGAATCAGGATGTCATTGAAACGTCAATCTTATGAGCTCTGTAATCAAAATCCATGTGCATTCCCAAGAACATCCAATTTTAAAGCTTAATAAACATTTAATAGAAGTTAAGAATCAGTACTCATAATAATAATTAATAGTAGGCTGAGCCAAGTAAATAAGGAGTTGAAAGGCAATTCCAAGAGAAATAAAAGGTTAAAATGGATCAGATTCCCAAAGGAAGCATTCTCAAAGATGGAGTTTAACATGCAAGGTATAAATTTGAAACTCTTGTTATTTAAAAAAATATTGAAATTATTGTTATTTAAATTATTGTTATTTAAAAGTATATGTCATAGGGAGAGAAGTTTAAACACTTGGAGAGGGCAATGTTGAATAGTAATACACTCCCAATGAAGACCCCAGCTTATCTCCTGAATCACAGCACTGTTCAGAATAACTGTGAGGTGGGACAAATATGGCTAGCCTTTATATTTGTGTTAATCACCCACTGAAATTTGATGAGCTTTAGGAAGAAGGCATGGTCATGGTCATAAGGAAGACAATATTCTATAGCTGAGGAATTCCAGTGAGAATGCTGAGAGTCAAATGTATCTTTCAATAGTGCAGCTGGGGACTAATTACATCACAGATGGTATTTGGTGATGATGGAGTTGGGAAGGTGTGGTAGCAATACTGACAAATCCTGGGGAAAGTAATACTGTTAAAGAGAAAAAATAAAAGAGATCATAACACCTTGGGAAAAAAACTGAGATTAAAGTGGACTTTTTTTTTTCTGCCAGTATACCTTTGGAAAAAAAATACTGAAGAAGTTAAGTTAGTATGTGGAGTCTAATTTCATAAATATAGCATTATATTAATGAGAAAAATGAAGGAAATGAAAAAGTAAGAAAGCATATTACTTATAAAGTTTAATTTTCTTAGCGCTAAGGCAAAAATAATATGCTAATGATGACATGCTTTAGGACATGATGAAAGTAAATTTAATAATTTACTTTCTTCAATAAAAATAAAATGACCTCTCTATCCTGGGTTAGAACTGCAACTTGAAAAGATAATTTTATTGTCTTATTGCAGGATTGATGCAATACAAACTACAGAAGTGAAATAGCACTTGAAGTTGGGAAATATATTAATATTAATATACTAATCCATTTTTTCAGGAAGACATTTGCTTTACAGAAATAAAATATTTGGGAAAAATGAGTAGATCTGAATGTTAACTTGTACCTTAGTAATAGCAGTCCCTGGAGCTATTTTGTTTGCAATGAAATATTGTGATTCATAGCACAATTCAAATAATTTAAATTTGGCTATAAAGCCTGCATGTTTATAATATAGCAACAACTCAGCTAAAGCAGAAAGAAAATATAGTTACCTACATGAGAACATAAATGTGGTAGAACCTGCAGATAGTATTACTAAGTTTTTCTAGTTACTCTTTTACAACCTGTATAGAACCAATATGTCTGAAGAGTGAGTATCTGAAATCGCACTCCTAAATTCCACATGAAGATACCCCTCTATGCACCCTGATATCCCCTAGTTTTTGAATATCAGGATGTAATATATCTTCAAAAAGGAAACTTGAATAACGTTAAACACGTAAACACATTTCTTCATTATCAGTTACTTCCATGTAGACCAATTGGACACATCAGTTTTAAATCTATTTTCTGCCACAGGGATACTCACAGTATTTACGTAATCCCATTATATAACTAAAATATGTAAGTTATAAAAGGAAACCCATAAGTTGAAATAGTTGTCTAAAAAAATGAAATGTATTCAAGATATAGAAATATATGTACTCTTTAGTGGATTTATCAACACAATCTAGATAGATGTGCCATAGTTTCTGTAATTTTGAAGTAGTACATATAAATGGCATCTCAACATAGAGGACACTAGTGCTTCATGAGTTAAATATGCCTGAGATTTTTACTGGTAACCTAGTCATAATAGGTACATATCACTCTTGAGGGTGACTGTCTGCACACATAGTTGAGATTACTAAATACAAAATGACATTTATTTCCTCCATTTAGACTTTCCTAGAACTCTGATTCCTATAGAACATATATAAATTCTTTAGTATAGATGGACCTACTGAATACCCAAGGATGACACCAGCTGGGAAACCCAAAACTAATGCTGTTCTACTGCCCCTTCCTGTAGCCATATTTGTGTGGTGTTTAGCCATTTGAAATTTATGCAGTGATACCATTGATCAACTGGCACTTTGATGAAATCTTTTTCTTGAGGTTAAATGATGAGGGACTGTAAACAAGAAGCTTGTGAATCCATAGATTATTTTCAGGCTTTGAAGAAGCCTTTCTCATAGCACGCTGTTATAATAAAAACAGAACTTCATTATTTTTAGTAGTGGTTGGGACTCATTTAAGCACAGAAAGGGCCTTCAGTCAGGTATGGGAGAAGCATGAGTTGAACTCCAATATTACTGTTGTTGTTCTGTATTGAGAATGAAGTATGAAGTAATGATAGTCAATGAATTATCAGGATTTTATGACTGTGAACTTTGGATGATAAAGAGTCAATGTTCTCTATTTGTTTTAAATCAAATCAGTATCAGAGCTGTGGTAAAACACACAGCAAGAGGGAAATGAAAATGAAAACTCTATTTGTAGAGGAAACATTGTTCATTTGATTTGAAATGTTCTCCATTTGATACAGTGGGTGAGACACTGAGCTATAGATCTAGGTTGAGAGGTATAGGAAACAAAGGAAGAATTTGGCTTTGTGAGCCTGGTAAGACAGAAGAAGGATTATGTTTAAGAATTTAGATTGGGAGGAGAGCAGGCAATTCAAAAGAAAACACTGAAGATTGATATATTGTGGTGTTGCCAGGGAAGTTGTTAAAGAAGACCTCAAAAAACAAGGGCCAAGATATAGGATCTAGAATATTCATACAAGCAAAGTTGAAAATAAGGAAATTAGCTGAATTATATTCTTATGCCTATGACTTTACTTTCATCTCCATATCTAGTATAAATGCTTCATTGGTTGTGTTAAATGTTTGTTTGGTGGTCATAAGAAGTAGGCTCATGAAATTTGTTCTGTTATTGCCTTCAAGTTCTTACCTCCCTTTTTATTATGGTTATTGTCTATGTTTTTACTGAGTACATATTGATTGTATAGTCTTTAACTTTTGATTAATCTGAAAATGTATCACTTAAATATATTTATTTTACCTTTATTCAAGGAATACAGTTCTCTTGTTCTAGTTTGCTCTCTATTTCTGTTAAAAAAAAACACTGACCGACAACAACTTGAGGAAGAAATGGTTTATTTCACCTTACAGGTTACAGTCCATCATCTACCGAGGCAAAGCCATGGCAGGAACTCAAGGCAGGAACTTGTAGTCAGGGAATAAAAAACAAAGGACAAAGAGAAATAATGTGTCCTGGCTTGCTCCACATAGCTTGCTCATGCTGTGGGATGTCCTGTATGTTGTGAATAAATAAAACGCTGATTGGCCAGTAGCCAGGCAGGAAGTATAGGTTAGGTGGGACAGAGAAGAGAGGCTGGGAGGTGGAAGTCTGGGAGAGACACCAGCGTGCCATCCAGGGAACAGCATGTAAAGGCAACAGGTAAAGCCACGGAACACATGGCGAAATATAGATTAACAGAAATGGTTTGAGTATAAGTGTAAGAGCTAGACTATTGGTGAAATTATTAAGGCCACTCCACATAGTTAAAAGGGGGTTTATTTTGTGGGGTAACTTACAAGTGAAGGGATAGGTTGCAGGGTCTGGGAAAAGTGTAGCATAGTCCGACGGTGTTCTCTGGAGAACTCTGCTCAGTCTACCTTCAGCGTCCTGGGTCCAGGAACCAAGAGAGCCAGCCCATCTTGATCTCGGGTCTTCAGGTTCCTCTTTCTTGGCCCTGCCTTGTAGGTGTGACAGTTACCGAAGCCTCAATGGGGGTAGGAACTTCCAGATCAAAGCTGGAATGGCTACCCACTACACTAGACAATGGTAGGCTTGAGCTAATGGCCGAGCAGTTTAAATAATATAAGCGTCTGTGTGTTTATTTTGTTAGTGGTCTATGGGACTGCTGGAGCTTGGCGGGACCCGGAGAGAAAAACTCCAGCTATATGCTCAGCTTGCTTTTTTGTGCCACCCGGACCACCTTCTCAGGAGCGGCACCATCCACATTGGGCTGGAATCTCTCACACCACTCGTTAATCAAGAAAATGACACAACAGACTTGTCTATAGGTCAATATGATGAAAGCATATTGAAGATTCTTCTTCCCAGATGTCTCCAGCATGTGTCAACTTGACAAAAAAAAATAACCAACAAAGTCATATATATATATATATATATATAATTTTGTATTGTCTTTGGTGACATTATTCCATTGATGTTTGGCTTGCATTAATTTCAGTTATTATTTTATTCTTTAGTCTTGAGTTCTGTTAACATTTATTCTCTTCAATTTGCCTACTTTAAAATATTTACTAAATTTATCTGGCTTCATAGAATTTTGGTTAACTTTTCATTCATTTATTTGTATTTAACTTATTTTATTATTTATTTATTTATTTATTTATTTATTTATTTATTTATTTATTGTTTGTTTGTTTGTTTGTTTGTTTGTGTGTGTATGCAAATGTGTGCAGATATTCATGACACCAGAAGAGGTCATGGATCCTGTAGAGCTAGAGTTCCAGGAAGTTATGAACTACCTGAAGCAGGTTCTGAGAACTGAACTCAGGTCCTCTGAAAGAGCAGCAAGTACTCTTAACTGCTGAGCCATTTCTCCAGCCTCCTCTGATCACGTTTCAAAGTATTAAGTTTATTGGCATATCTTCTAACTCTTTTTCATATTTTATTTGGTGATTAACTAGATCATTTATTTATAAATTGGATTATATTTGTGCTGGTTAGTCTTTGTCAATTTGACCCAAACTAGAGTCATCTGGCAAACAGGAATCACAAGAAAGAATTTGCTTCCATCCACTTGGCCCATGGGCATACCTATAAGGCATATTCTTCATTCCTAATTGATATAGGATGGCCTTTCTCTACAGGCAAGTGAGCCTGGGCTTTATAAGAAAGGCATCTGAGCAATCCTGAAGGAAAAAGCTAATAAGCACTGCTCCTCTATGGTCTGCTTTAGTTCTTGCCTCCATATTGCTTCTTGGCTTACCTCAATGATGAAATGTGATTAGGACATATAACCTGAAAAAACACTTTCCTCCCCAAGTTGCTTTTGTTCATGGTGTTTATCACAAGAAGTAAATTAGGATAAATTTACTATCTAGCATTCTCTCAACTAAACATCAAATGTAGACCCTTTGAGTTCTTAGATTTAAATTTGGGTTCATGCTCACATAAGTATGGGGCTTTGTCACCTTAGTCTTTGACTTGGTTAACAAACACTCAGGATTCCACCTAGACCAAAAAGAACTAGTAGACATATTAGAGTATTAAAGATTTAATAATGCCAGATTGTTGTAGATTAACACTTTTATTATTTCCCACATTAAAAAAAAGTGGTGTTTTGGGGATAGGGAAGACTGCGATTTGAATTTTAAGTTGTGTTTTACTGAGAGTATATTCTTTGGGCATCTTTTTTTTTTCTCCAAAAATCTTTCCAGAAAGAAATGATACTAGGTACTTTTGAACAAAATTTATCTAATTGTGAACTTCTGATATTGACTTTGAAATTTAAGGATATGACTTTATACTTAACTTTCATGAGAGTATATATTCTAGATAACATTTCAAATTTTAAGCTTTTGAATTCTTCTTCTGGTTTTCCAATTTTTTTTTTATTAGGAACAATGGAAAAAACCTAAGAAAGATTACCAAGTAATTGAACAGCTTTCTGTTACCTGTGATGTTGATGGATGTAAAGCAGAGAAATATGTATAAATATTACTTGTTAAGTCATTATTTCTTTGGGTAGATGAACACTCACTTAATCCACACACCTATGAACACCTGATTTTTGATAAAAAAGCAAAAATTGTACAGTATCTTCAACAAATGATGCTGTACTAACTGGGTGATGGCATGTAGAAGAGTGGAAATAGATACATATCTCTCACCCCATACAAAACTCAAGTCCATGTGAATCAAAGACCTGAATGTAAAATCAGATACACTGATCCCAATAAAAAAGAAAGTGGGAAATAGGCTTGAACATATTGGCATAGGAGACAACTTCCTAAACAGATCACCAATAGTGCAGGCATTAAGATCAATAATTACAAAATGCGACCTCATGAAACTGAAAAGCTTCTGTAAAGTCAAGGACACCATCAATAATATAAGACATTGGTCAACAGAAGTGGAAAAGATCTTCACCAATGACACATAAGACAAAGGATTAATTTCCAAAATATATAAATAACTTATGAGACTAGATGTCAACAAACCAAATAACCCAATTAAAAAATGGGTTACATCTAACAGAGAAATCTAAACAAGGAATTCTTAACAGAGGAATCTCAAATGGCCAAGAAGCACTTAAAGAAATGTTGAATATCCTTAGTCATCAGAAAAATGCAAATCAAAACAACTCTGTCAGAATGGCTAAGATTAAAAACTCAGGTAATAGCTCATGCTGGCAAGGATGTGGAGCAAGGGAAACACTCTTCCATTGCTGGTGGCAGTGCAAACTTGTACAGTCACTTTAGAAATCGGTATGGAAGTTTTTCAGAAAATTGGAAATCAATCTACCTAAAGATCCAGCAATACAACTCCTGATCATATACCCAAAGGAGGCTGCATTATATCACAAGGACACTTCCTCAACTATGTTCATAACAGCTTTATTTGTCATAGCCAGAAACTGTAAACAATCTAGATGCCTCTCTACTGAAGAATGGGTAAAGAAATTGTGGTACATTTACACAACTGTGTATTACTCAGTTATTAAAACAATGACATCATGAAATTTACAGGCAAATAGATGGAACTAGAAAAAAACCATCCTGAGTGAAAAAGCCCAGACACAGAAAAACAAACATGGTATGTACTTATTATAAGTGGATATTAGCTTTAAAGTAAAGGATAACCACACTACAATCCACAGTCCCAGAGAAACTGAGTAACCAGGAGAGCTTGAGTGAGGAATCTCCCTGGGATATGTAAATAGAATAGATATCCAGGATGGAAGAGGGGTGGGTGTGAACAGAGAGATCAGGTGGGGGGTTGATGGAAGGAGAAAATACATGGAGAGACACCTGGAATTGGGTGGCATCACAGGGACAAGCTAGAAACCTAGTGAAATGGAAACTCCTAGGAATCATCGAAGGGTATTGTTACGGGAATGCCACTATGCATACTCAGTATTTAGATGACATTTATGTAGGTTCTGCAGATCTCAACACTGGTCCTCACATTTGCACAGCATACTCTTTAGACACTGAGCCATCTCCATAGTAAATATGTAATCATTTTCAATTTACCTTAAGAGATATATAGTGAATATGAGGTTTATGAGTTTAGTTATGATTATAAATTTTATTTTATGTATCTTCTAATAACTAACTACATAAATGGTGTATGATTTCTTATTAGTAATATCTATTAACTCTAATCATATATTTATATTATTTTCTTTAATCTTCAAAAACCATCTGATAGATATAGTGCTACTATTTCTCTCTACTGGAGAGATTAAAGTACTGTGGTATGAAACATTAATGTAACTTCTCTGTAGCAAAGCTTGTTTTTGAACCCATTAAATCAGTCTCCACTGTCTCTGCTCTGCATCTTTGTGTCTTATTTTCTTGAGATATTAAGAAAACCTGGATATATTTAAGGTGTACAACTTGAATACACTCATCATTCCTCATATTCTCTTTTCTGTCTGGAGAGCTCTGAGTTCTTGGGCATGGTCACTCACCTGTGGCTCAAAATCAAGTATGTCTTCTTACATTGGTAATAAAAGCTATGTTTTCTAACAACACCACATCTGTACTCTTAGGTAATATGTCTTATAACAGTTTCAATCATCCCTTAAGGCTTTAAGCCTCCTTCAAACTCTCTGTCAAATTAAGATATATAATATTCTATACAAATTCAGAGGATTACCTAGATGTAAATGTATTTATGTTGATAGTAAAATGAATACTGTCTCATACTATATTTTCAACTTTTGCATAAGATGATCTTTGCCTGACAGATCCATGTTGGCTTCCAGACTAAGATCTAGGAAAATAAGAATGTATCTGATCACCACTTAATGAAAAATTTTGTATTTTAGAAAGAAAGTTACCTATAAAATATTTTAGAAAATATATTTAACAGTTCAATACCATGAGTGCAATAACAATATAAGAACTATAAAGGGCATTTTAGAAACTTAAAGGAAAGTATAAATTTGACAAGGGCTCATACTCTGTCAGGTGAAGTAAAGACATTACTGCAGCTCCAATGTTTACCATGAGACTCATATTAAACTAACATAGTTCTGACCTGTATTTCTCTGTAATGAATTAGAAACATAATCTTCCTTGGGAATACAAGACAGGTGGAAGATGCTCTATTGAGCACAAATTCAATTTACTTAAAAGAAGAGCAATCTAGCAGCTGATAAATCTACCTGTGATATTCATAGTAAAGTCTTTATATTTGAATTTCAAACTATCATGATACATATTTGCATGTATATTGAAATGAAATTCTTCATATGTGTATATATAGGGTTATGTTGTGCATAGCCAATTAAATATAGTGTATTTTGAAAGGGGCTATTTACAATTAGTTAAATATGATGTCACATGACTTTTTATGAAAACCTTAGATATAAAGTTTTATTACAAATTACCTTATTCAAATATACATTTTTGGCTTTAAAACATCCAATCACTTGTTTTAAATGGTCATTTATTATGTGAGAAATAAAATACAGCCTAGTGCAATTGGTTAGGTTAGAAGATCTATGTTTGATTTTGAAAGTTGAAAACTAAAATGTTTATATGAACCCCCTTCACAGTGCACTGTATTTAAACAGATGATCACAATTGTGTGTAATATCATTGAAACATAGTGAGCTGCATCTTGGAAATTCTAAGACAGGATGTCAATTAAGGGAGACCAACAAGTGGGTAGGTAGATGAACAGACAGGGAGAGAGAGAGAGAGAGAAAGAGAGAGAGAGAGAGAGAGAGAGAGAGAGAGAGAGAGAGAGAGAGAGAGAGAATTGTTATATGAAATACCTCTAAGTAAACATGAAAGCTTCACTAATGATTCTTCATTAACTGTCTTTCACATACGCTGACCAGTTCTGGAAGAAATTTGTGATTGTGAATTCTACTCACACATCCTATTTATGCAGTGCTTCTATTGTTAAGTGATAGTTCTAATTACTGTCATTATCTTGTTCAGCAACGATTCCTTAGGAATGCTGGGTATAAACTCTGAAACATACAATGATTTATATAATAATTTCTGAGATAGGCTCAAATGTCATATATACATTTGAAACAAAAATTTCAGAAATTTTGTCATATACCTACTGTCAATCAACCATAGAATAATTTAAATAAAAATAATTGCTATGGATGATTTTTATATCAATTTGTAAGCCTTTTCTTCTCATTTTTAAAGCAAAATATATTTTTCTATAGTCAATCAGTGATCTGTTTTATAACAATACAGTTAGACATTAAGACTATTCTATAACTGAAAATACAGAGTGTATAACTTTTTCTTTTTTCTTTTATTTTAGGACATTATTCTGTGATTCATTCTGATATTTCACTTACCAATATTATCCAATGCTCACTCTTTGTTTTTGAGTCTAATTCTATGATATAAAATATGATAAAATATTTTAGGATTATTTAATGTTCATGTTGGTAGGAAGACATGCTATCATACTTTTTGTATATTAAGGAAAAGGGTTCTGAGTAATATCTGTTAATACATGACTATAAACCTAACACTTGGGAGCCTCAGGTAGGAAGATCAGTGTTTCACGCCATTTTTGGCTACATAACATTTGAGATGAGCTTGGACCATGTGAGATCCTGCCTCAAAACAAGTAAACATACAAGCAAAGAAAGCATCGCGAATTGTCACTACTTTGATATTTTACTTTAAAAATAAAGTCCTATGCTCCCCCCAAAAGATAAAGCATGATATCTACAGTATTACACTAAAACATTTGGATTTTAATAATTCTGCTTTCTTGTAAGCAGAATCATCTGCTATGCTCATATAAAGAATGAGGTGTAAAAGAACCAACCAAGATAAAATATAGTCAGAAAGAAGAAAAGTCTACAGAGTTGAAATTACTGGTACTGAACATTACCCTTAGGAAAAATCATTAAGAAATTGAATAAATGTTATACATGTTTTGTTGGGTGGGAGTAAGAACATGCTAAACATAGTTTTGAAACAGTATTCTTTTCAGTGCAATAAAAGTTCTAAAACATTGACATATGTGCTGTATAAAACAGAGATGGTATGACCACAAGTATAGATTTCTTTCTCTTCTACAGCAGCCAAGTTATTTCTCCCCCTATTACTTTATAATTCTCTAATGCATGGGAAGTAAAAATGACTTAAAAGAAGTTTAAATGACATTAGAATGTAGAGAAAAGTGAAAAGAAAAGGGACAATAGGAAAAAGCCAATGGGGGTGGGGATTAGAAGAGACTACAAGAACCCTTGGAGATTTCATGTTTGACACAGCTATTGAGATTTTGCAGTACTATGACATTAAAGAAAAACTTCATTAATTTGTATATTATTAACATAAACTGTATATTTCTACAGGCTTCAAAATTTAATAAAACCGTATGGACAGAATATCTTATAACTTCAAGGAATTTAGAAACGGGTACTCTTGATATAAAGAGTTGAATTTCCTCCAGTGAACTCTTCTCAAGCATTACATTGTGTGGAAGCATGAACTCAGTACAGAGTGGGAAGGATATGAGGTGACAAAGTGCCTTACCGGACAATAACTTACTGACAAATACCTTACTAGGTTTTCTCGATGCCAGCCAAACTGGCTTTTGATGACTCTTGATGGGAGGATGGAAGTTTGCTGAAGTCTTTTGTTCCTTATAAGTAATTTTGCTATATTTTCCTATAAAAGCATGTTTTGTGAAAGATTTGCTGTTGGTGGAAGTTAGTTATTATATAGTTTCTACTAGTTCATGCCAGGAAACTACATATACTTTTGCCGTTTTCTAATTGAGACTTGGATAAATAATTTAATCAAGGTGTTCAGCTTTAAAATTGGCCAAAATAGCATTTAACTCATGTCTTTATGGTAAAGAGTTATGATAATAATGAATGAAAATTATTTTGTGCATATTTAACACAGAATTGGTTGTCAGTATTAATTTTCTATGGAAAAATTAATTTATCTTAAAAAATATAATATTAAAAAATTGAGTACTGACATTGTATAATGTTTAGATAAGAATGTCTGAAAATAATATTGTATCCTCTTAATATAGAAGGTCATAAAACAGTTTTTTCTTTCTTATTGAATAAAGATATTTTTCTTAGAATATATTCTGATAATAGTTTCCCCTCCCTCCATCTTTCCATTTCCTTCCTACATCCCCTCCCATTCAAATCAACACCCTGTCTCTCAGTAAACAAATAGGCATCAAATGAGTAAAACTAAAATGAAATAAGATAAAACAAAAGCAATCAAATAGGAATATAGTAAAACAAACAAAGAAAAAGAGCCAAAGAAAAAGCACAAGAAACGCATATAGACATAAGGACACATGTCCTCACACACAGGAATCCATTAAAATCACAAACCTGGAGGCCCTAATATATACAAAAAGAACCTGTAAGGCTTAAAACAAACATACAAACAAGCAATGCTCCAACTCAGCATTATAAGATGAAGAACCTTCCAAGATGGCAGTGAATTTGTTTTCTTTTGGCCATCTATTGCTGTGTATGCAGCATACACTTAAGGGTGGTTTGTTTTCCCAGTGAGACTCCCTTGAAGAAATCTAATTTTTCATTGACAAGGGGTGATTAATTGGACATAGCTTTTGAGTTAGGAATGCAGGTGTGTGTGTGCTTCTCCTTTCAGCTCTAAGACCTCAACTGATGCAGATCCCTGCTGGCCCCATACATGGTGCCTCAGTCACTTTGAGTTCATGCTGC
Source organism: Peromyscus leucopus (assembly GCF_004664715.2). Classification (NCBI taxonomy): domain Eukaryota; kingdom Metazoa; phylum Chordata; class Mammalia; order Rodentia; family Cricetidae; genus Peromyscus; species Peromyscus leucopus. The sequence goes on from NC_051083.1 coordinate 41,698,423, forward strand.
TTCAGTCTCTGCAAGTTCATATGTGTATTGGCCTGTTGTGTTGAAAACATGTGTTTTCTTGATGCTTTCCATCCCCTCTGGCTCTTACACTCTTTCTGCCTTCGGTTCTGCAGAGGTCCCTGAGCTCTGAGTGGAGGGATCTAATGGAGGCATACCACTCCTGGCTGAGTGTACTAAGGTCTCTCTCACTTTTCAGCTGTGAGTCTCTCTGTATTTGTTTCCACCTGTTACAGGAAGAAGCTTCTCTGATGATGGCTGAGCAAGGCACTCATATATGAGTATAACAGAATTTCAGGAGTCATTTTTTAAGATTTGATATTTTCTTCGACAGAGGTATCTGTTTGTTCTGTCTTGTCAATGACTGAGATTCTGTTCTCTCTTTCATCTCTTGTATTCTGTTGGTAAGGCTTGCCTCTGAAGTTCCTGTTCAAGTTCCTAAATTTCACTTCTAGTGTTCCCTGAGTTTTGGTTTTATTTATTGATTCTATTTCCAATTGCAAGTCTTGAACTCTTTTCTTCATTTCATCCCCTCTTTGTGTTTTCACAGGTTTCTCTAATGGCTTTATTCATTTCTTCTTTAAAACCTCTAGTATATTCATAAAGGCTGTCTTGAGTTCCTTGTCGTATACTTCAACTGTGTTACATTTTTCAGGGTATCCTGTGGTATGGATGCTGAGCTCTAGTGGAGGCATGTTGTTCTGGCTGTAACTGTGTTTTTATGCCATCTGGATTGGGACGATTGTAACTCTAGGTGCTGATATCTGGTCTTGTCTTTGTTGGGTGAGTGTTTTATTCCTTGGCTTCTGTTGTATTCTCTAATTCTTAGGAAATTGTGGTCTGCGTTCTCTGGAAGGGAATGCTCCTGTGATCCTGCCAGGTGTAGCCACTGAGGGTTATGAGTAGAATGTTTTTAGGTATTGGGAACTGACACCAAGAAATGGAGATGGGCTAGAAGGTAAGGGAGGAGGGGCTGAGAGGGTACATAGGAGGAGGGTATCGGGCTCTGCCACTAGCATCTTCTTAGTCTCCTGGTAATGGGGACAGAGAGGAAGCTTAAGTCATAGTGGGTAGTCTGTTACACACATGGGGATGAAACTAGGGGACTGGATTTGGAGAGGAGGGAGAGTGAAGATCTGAAGATTGCCTACTTGCTTCCACAGAAAACATTAAAAACAAAAAAAAACCCTTTTTTTTTTTATAATTCCTTATGTTATCTTATCTCTGGTTACAGAAAAGATCTGATTCTGGCAAACATTCAAACACTCCTACAATTTTCCATACAGTAATGACAGAAGTAAAGCAAACAGGCCTGTAGGCATTTTGGCAGTAGAAACCATTTTAAATATTATGAGGAATTAAAATTGCATCAAAACATCATAATCCCAAATGCAATATTCATAGTTCAATTCTGTGTTATATTCTGTATCCGTTGTTTAAAGGGACTTTTGCCTCCTAGTGACAGTGCCTGTGAAGCAGGTATGCCAATCAGTAACACTACACCTTCTTCACAGTCACATACAGTTCTGTGTGACCAGAAAACAGCCAGTATTGCAGTATTAAGCCCGACAGCTCAGGCTGGGTCCAAGGGGCACTGAGTAATGTTTCTAGCTGTAGTTGTAGAGAAGTCTGGTTTAAGGAGTGATGGTGGTAATACTTCTCCCACCCTTCAACCACCCACCACACACACCGTTTTCCTCTTGTATGGGGTTCTTAATTCCCAAGCCCACACTGCTTACACCCAGAAGATTTCCCAAGGTTAGTGGCTTCTTCATACATTTTCTTTTCCTCATTCTCTACAGAGACACTGGAGTCACCTGTGAGACATAATCTAGCCAGATAAAGTTCCTAGTCCTAGCTGGTTTGATAAACTAGTAGCACTAAATAGAATGATAATGCCAATAACTGGTAAGGCAGAAAGCAACATACACCTTAGCTATTAAATTTGAAAGGTTCATTATATAAAGATGTTTTGGATAAAAATCCAAACTTCATAAAGTCAACTATAATCATTAAATTCATTCTTAATTAAATAGTCAAAAATCTTAAGAGAAATTTTTAAAGACTTTACTGCCAAATATTTTCCAGTCATAAATATTGGAGATTTATGGAATTCTATCTAGTTCCCCATCATGTAAATAAACTCAAGCACAAAATCACTAGATTTGTGAATGTCCTTTGGAATGCTTTCTCTCTATCCTGAGGCAAGCATTAGAACAGAATACAAGAGTTTCTCATTTAAAAAAAGTATTTTGTTTATTTATTAATTATTTTATGCTACTCAGCAACATTTGTTAGTCTCATTAAAATTACAGATACAGTAGAAAATTTTCTTTAATTCATCCATGTTCTATCTGTGTGTGGGGGGAGATTGATAGTTATTTGCTATAATAGATTGCTAGATTATTTGTGCTATACATATAATACAAAATAATGATGATAAAATAAATATTTTTTGAAGTTCCAGATTACTCTCCTATGACAATGATCAACTTAAGCATCATAGTCAAATCTTAATTTATTTTTATTTGCTTCCAGATAGTTTGTCCTTAACCTGAGAAAAGGAAAATACAGAACAAAGTAATAGTATTCATATTATATTAATATACATAAAAATGAATGATAATCATCATTCATAAATGCCTTTCTTTTTATGATCATTTTTTTAGGCTTGACCATTTCTTTTTTAATTGAAGTGAGCAGCTAAGATGTCACTTCTGATCCTTACACTCTTCTGCATGGGTCAATATAAAAATTGAGGTCATCTTCATGTCTTAACAATAGTGCACCAGGACCCACAAACACCTATATGGTTTCCTATTCAGACTAGAGATTATAGGGATGAAATGGACAAAGTCCTTGCCCGAGTCCCAGCTCCTCTCAGTCTCATTTCCCAGCTGACCTCCACAAAATGCCCTGCTGATCCTGAGTGCTTGCCTCTGCTCCCAAGGATCTTTTACTTCAACTCCTATCTCTCCTTCAGAGCCAGGGCACACCAGCTCCTCCACGAAGTGTCCATGATCTTTCTTGTCCTGCAGACTGTCTACCCCTCTGCCGCCTTGCTTTCTCTGCTTTGTTGTTTGTCAACCTGTGTGTTGTGGGCTCATCCTGTGGTCTATTTCCTATAACTCAGTAGAAAGCTGGGCAGCGTGCAGGTGCGGCACCACCTCTACACCTTTCCTGACCACGATGTGGTCCTGGCTACACCCCACTTGAACATCTGGAATGTATGATGAAGTAGCAGCATAGGGTAGAATAATGGTCTTATAAAATTGAGACTTGCCGTGCTGGCTTCCATTTGGGGACAGTAGGTGTAAAGTCCTTTGACAAAACACCAAAGTTATCTGCTGGGTCACCTCCTAGGGAGATGTCACACAGTTTTAACTGCCACTGAATCTTTCTCTTTTTGTGTGCATTACCTCACTCCACTGCTCATCTGACAGGCATCAAAAAGCATCTCCATTTTTACCAGCCTTTCTTAGACACCCAGCTAGAAGTGTAGATCAATGGCATTACAGAGCCAGCCTCAGGCAATGTGACTAGAGACTGTGGTCTCACGAAAAATGCAGACATGATAAGAACAATGTGGAGAGGTGTGTGATGGGTATCCTGCAATCCCAGCACTTAGGAGAGTAAGACATGATGATAAAAAGTTCAAGGCCTGCCTTGGATGCATGGTGAGACACTGTCTCAGAAAACAAGTTCTGGAATATAATCCAGCAGCAGCCTGCTGTGGGAATGTTCTGTATGGCAAATGTGTTGCTCTGATTGATCAATAAATAAAACACTGATGGCAGGCAGGAAGTATAGGTTGGACTAACAGGAGAAAAGAAAGAACAGGAAGGCAGAGGGAGTCACTGCCAGCCACCGCCAGGACAAGCAGCATATAAAGATGCTGGTAAGCCACGAGCCACATGGCAAGATGTAGATTTATGGAAATGGATTAATTTAAGCTATAAGGACAGTTAGCAAGAAGCCTGCCACGGCCATACAGTTTGTAAGCAATATAAGTCTCTGTGTTTACTTGGTTGGGTCTGAGCGACTGTGGGACTGGCGGATGACAAAGATTTGTCCTGACTGTGGGCAAGGCAGGAAAACTCTAGCTACAGCAGCCTAATTGCCTCACATGTACAGACTCCTGGGTTCAATACCTAACACTTAAAAAAGAGAGAGAAAGAAAGAAATAAAGGAAAAGCTAAAATCAAAAAGAAACGTGAACAAACATTTGATGCCTGGGCTAGTTTCTTTCCTTTTTGCCTATGACACTCAGTGGCTTCCACAGGCTTCCTTGTCACATTGGCAAGCCTGGGGAAAGAAGCCACCCACAAGCTTGGGATAAGTAGATACTGCAGACAAGGAGGTCTGTGCCACAGAGTCCCCCAGACCCTGGCGGGTAGTGGTAGCAGGAGACTGCACATCACCATAGCTGAAACCTTAGCCAGCCAGCAAGTCTCCCTGAGTGATCCCACTGAGGCAAGTGTCCTTGTGAGCTCTGGTGTGCTGTGTGCCTCTCCTCTCCAGGTGGCCTGGAGAAGGCCTTACATCTTTCTGTTTTCCTTGGCAGTGGACTCCAGATCCATTTCAAGATCACCTTCCATTGCTCAGGAGCCTCTGTAGACACTTGCTGCTTTTCTCAGCATGGTAGTTCACCGCGATAGTCCCCGCACATGACTCCTGAAGCGGCCCCTCAGACCTTGAGTTCCAGAGTGAAGATTGAGCTTTATTATTTGGGTGGGTGGTCTGAATCTCGCTGGGAACTTCCAGGAAATGTTAATCCCACTGGCCAAGAATAAGATAACTAATACAACTTAAAGCCAAATTTCAAGCAAGCCTTAATTAAATACCGGCAGGTGGATGAACTCTAGCCAGGTTCATACCCGGGTTCCCAGGAAAAAATGGCCAATCATTCTTTTTTTTTTTTTTTTTTTTTTTTGGTTTTTTGAGACAGGGTTTCTCTGTGTAGCTTTGCGCCTTTCCTGGAGCTCACTTGGTAGCCCAGGCTGGCCTCGAACTCACAGAGATCCACCTGGCTCTGCCTCCCGAGTGCTGGGATTAAAGGCGTGCGCCACCACCGCCCGGCCATGGCCAATCATTCTTTACTGCATTTGATCTGAAAGTTCATTACAGGTAGGTGTATGATTTAATGTTATTCTTTATAATAACTGCATTTCCTGATGTTTTCACAGTTCTAATAACAAAAGTAAATGTCCCTTTAAAAACAACAAAAACATAGAAGTAAAATAAAACCACAATTCCAAGATAAGATTTTTCATCACAGAAAAAAATTCTCATGCATTAATTACTACTGTTGTTCTAAAATGCAGCTTTAAAATGCCTTAGCATAAGTGGCTGAATCGATCTATAAATTCATCCATCTTTTGTTTGATCCATTTCTCTTCTGTAGACATAAATAACTTCTCATTTAGGTTTACAATATATAGTTTTTTATATTCATACATGGTTTTTGAGTAGTTCTACAAATGATTGTCTGATTTCTATTTATTGGGGGTGATTAAAATGCAATGCATATTATATGGCTGAGCTAGAGAAAAGAAACAAAGACTAATTATTTGCTAAGTGTATAATAGAGTAGAAGCAACAAAGAACAGAGAATGTGTGATCTTAATTCTTGAGAGTATTCCATATTTGAATTACTGATTAGCTTCCTTATTATTAAGTTCACACATATTGTGAGACACGTGTAAGTTTTTCAAATATTGATTTTGTCTAATTGTTTTATACTTATTGTGAATCATGAAAATAATTCATCACATGCTTAAATTTAGCAATTTTATAACAGTTTACCAACTGAGAGAATTGGTTATGAATTTTATATCTCAGAGTAGCAACTCTAAGTCCTAGTGTGCTTATTTTCTTTTCTGAGCTGCATAATCTACCACTTACTGTACTTCTTATTTGCTGTATTTTCCAAATTGTAATACCTTGAAGTGTTTGTTTGTGGAATTTATTTTCAATTGCTTCTTAAGCAGTCCTTCATTGCTACAGCTATATTTGTGAGTGACTGAGCCACATTGTTCATTCTGTTATTTTCTTAGAGGATTTACTACCATTTGTAGAGCTTAAGAACAGCCTTTTAGATCCTGAATGACAATGAGAAGGAAGAGAGAGATTATTGCTCAGGTCTCTTTCTTTTACCAGCTCATTTAGAAGCAGGCCATTGTTTCATTTGGTTTTGTTCTTTGTTTTGTTTTTTCCAGTTCTGGGTATCTAACCCAGAATATACTTGATGTTAGATAAGAGCTTGATCAAGTGAGCTCTATCTTCAGTTCCAAATAGGTACTTTAAAAGAAAATTTGTGTCTTTAAAAGTCATTTACACAATTTTACTTTTAATTTACTATTTATGGGTGAGGTATGCACGTGGGTGTGTGCATGATACAGCATGCATATAGAGATGTCAGAGAACAACTTTCAGGACTTCATTCTTTTCTTCCATTTTGAATTCCTAGAATCAAACTCAGGTAGACAGGGTTATGAGGCAAGCGCTTTTATCCACTGATCCATCTGCTGGTCCAATTTCCTGAACATCTTGTTTTAAATGTATTATCTTAAAATCGAGTTATCCAGTTGCCTATGAAATGCTATGAAATGTCTCCTTTTTACCTCAGAGATTTTCCACACAATATTGAAAAATGCATGTATGTACATTCAAGTGACATATATTTATTATGATTAATGTGGTAATGATAGGTAGCTATTATAAGTGTCAGCATGCTTGGAGGCCATTAAGGATGGACTTCTCCACTCACAATCCGCCTCAGATCTTACCTCCCATTTCCCTGATAGATACCAAGAGGGGGAAGCAACATCATTATTTCTAGATTTAAAATATTATGTAAAAGAAGGAAGATAGAGGTATCAGGGGTTTTGAGCGGTTTACTAAGGAAAAGATACTTTTACCTTGTCAAGAGAACACAATTTCTGTTGTACTTCAGTCTCTGGGTAGAGATATAACATTTTAAAACTACCTCAAATATTACATACGTTTGTCCTCTTCCTTAAAAGTGAATCCTACTGACCTTTATAATTCCCTGGCTATGGGAACCACCCTTCAAAAAATCCGATTTACCCTGTGAAGTGTGAAAGAATTAGAAAGAGTAATTATCCCCTTAGGGAGATACAGTGTTTCTACACCCAAAGCCCTCCCATTTATGCAGTTGCTCACAGATTCTCACTGCTAATCAGGCCCACTTTTGAATTGTAATTCAAACAGCACAAGCTCTCCTCCTCTTTATTGCCCTTTCTCATTTAATGGCCAAAGATCTGTGTCTGCTTGTCTCACTCTTTGAGCATTCTCATGCTATCCGTGAAAACACTGACTTCTTCATGCAGCTACTTGCTTACCTTATTTCTCACTTCATGCACACTTGGACCCTGTTAAGAGCCTTTTAGGGTTTCTGTTACAGTACTTAAATGCCTTGACAAAAAGCAAATTTTGGAGGGGCTATACATCACAGTCCTAAACTAAAGAAAGTCAGAGCAGACACTCAAACAGGACAGGAATCTGGAGGCCAGAGCTGATTCAGAAGATCCTATTTTTGCATCCATTCTGTTAGCCTGTGTCTTTTTATTGGCAAAGTGAGTCCATTGATATTGTTCTTGTTATTATGCTGCTGTAATTGCTGGTAGTACGTGTGTGTGTGTGTGTGTGTGTGTGTGTGTGTGTGTGTGTGTTTCTCTTCTTTGTGTTTTGCTGGTATGAGACTATTGCCTTCATTTTAGTGGGTGTAATTAATTTCCTTGGGTTGGAGTTTTGCTTTTAGTACCTTAAGTAGGGCCAGATTTATGGAGAGATATTGTTTAAATATGACTTTGTCCTGAAATATCTTGTTTTCTTCATCTATGGTGACTGAAAATTTTGTTGGGTATAGTAGTTTGGTCTGGAGTCCATTGTCTCTTAGAGTGCAAGACATTTGTCCAGGCACTTCTGGGTTTTAGAGTCTCCATTGAGAAGTTGGGTGTGATTCTTATAGGTCTGCCTTTATATGTTACTTGGCTTTTTTCCCTTTGTAGCTTTAAAAATTCTTTTTTTGTTCTTTATATTTAGTGTTTTAATCAATAAATGATACAGGGACTGTCTTTTCTGATTCAACACACTTGATGTTCTGTAAGCTTCTTGTACCTCTATTGGCATGTCTTTCTTTAGGGAAATTTTCTTTTGCGATTTTGTTAAATATGTTTTCTGTGCCTTTGAGCTGGGATTCTTCTTCTTCTATCCCTATTATTATTAGTTTGGTCTTTTCATGGTGTCCCAGATTTTCTGGATGTTTTTTGTTAGTAGTTTTTTAGATTTAACATTTTCTTTGATTGATGAATCTATTTCTTCTATTGTTTCCTCAATGTCTGAGATTCTCTCTTCCATCTCTTGAATTCTGTTGGTGATATTTGAATCTGTAGTTCCATTTGCTTACCCACATTTTCTGTTTCCTGAATTCTCTCAGTTTGTATTTTCTTTATTGCTTCTATTTCGATTTTCAGGTCTTGAAGAGTTTCTTTTGTTTGTTTGGTTTTTTGGCTTTCTTAGCATTCTTTAAGGGATTTTTTGATCTCCTCCAATTTTTTGGTTGTCTTTTCCTGGATTTCCTTAAGGGGTTTTTTAGTTTCCTCTTTAAAGACCTCTATCAATCTCATAAAATTGGTTTTAAGACTGTTTCCTTGTGCTTCTACTGTGTTGTAATATTCAGGACTTGTGGTGGGATGTATGGGCTCTTGTGGTGATATATTACCATGGCTATTGTTGTTTGTGTTCTTACACTTAATGTTTAGGCATCTGGATTTGGAGTGATTATAGGTCTAGGCACCTATTTCTGGACTTGTATTTATTAGATGGGTGTTTTCTTCCTTGGTTTCTGCTTCCTCTCTGGTCTTCTGGATCTCATGACTTGTGATTGAGCAGGTCTCTCTCCATGTTGGGGGCTGGAATTCTGATGGTCTGGATGGTCTTTGGTTTAGCAGGGGGTTGCTGCTCAAATTTGGGACTAAAGTTCTGGCTATATATGTAGGTGGCCTCTGATCTGGCTGGGAGTCTTCTGGAGTTCAGATGTTGACTTTGTTTCTGGTGGGGTAGGAGGCTTCTGGTTGGCTTTATGGTAGCTGGTCTGGTCTCTGGGATTCAGGATGTTGGTCTGCTTTCTGGGAAATAGGTTTCTGGGCTGGCTTCTGATGGGGTGGAAGGCTTCTGGTAGAAATGTCATCCCAGACATGGTGATTAGGAGAGGAACAGCAGTTGGTGTTATACTGAGAGAGTGCAGGTGGAGAGGGATTCCTTCTCACCTGGGGTTCAGGATGCTGGCCTGGTGTCTAGGTAGTGGGAGGCTTCCACCAAAGGTGTGGACCAGAATTGGGTGTCAAGGAGAAGAGGGGCACTTGGAGTTATGCTGGACTGGGCAGGTGAGGGTTGAATGTGGTAGTGCCTTATCTGGTTTTTAGGTCTTTGAAACACCCTTAGGTTTCTACCAGGGGTGTGGGCCAGGGTATGATGACAAGGAGAGGAGGAGTGTCTGGGGTTATGTTGGGAAGGTGAAGGTAGTGTGTGTGTGTGTGGGTGGTCTTATCTGGGGTTCAAGACTGGCCTCTTAGGGGTGGGAGGCTTCCTTCAGAGATGTGGGCCAGGATCAGGTGTTGTGTTTCTTAAAGGTTATTTTTCCCTTTTCCTTTGGCTAGTGTGATTAAAATTTCCCCCTATGTTTAATGAGTATTTGGATAAGATCCAGAGGTTAAAACTCATAATAACATACTCATTTCCCAACTATGTATCCTTAGATTTTTTTTAAGTGTCCAATTGGTTTACACCTAATCTCTCATAATTCATCACTTTTAGTTTCTCTTTATACACTCTGACTCTCAATTTAGCTGGAGGATTCTTCTCTTGTGTTTCTGCACCAGTAAGTTGTGATTTTCTGTATTTACTTGTCTGTTTTGACAGTTTTGATGTCAGGGATTTGCCCTATGATCTCAGTTCCCTGATAGGTCCCAGAAGAGTTGTTGACTTCTTCAGCTGTTTAGCTTGTTATTTGTCTTTAGCAGAGAATATCAGTTTTCAAGATCTATGTGAAAATCAGAAATTACAGTTTTTACTAAATTATTCAGACATAGCTTTTGGTCAGTTTATCACTATTCATTGTTAATTCAATTTCACTCTGATCATCCATTTTTTATTTCTCTCTTACACTTGCACTGTTTGTCACATTGATCATGTTTGACATGAAGTGCAGATACTGAGATGAATAATATATCCAGACATTGCCTTTCAGAAGTAAATTGACAGTGCAATTTCAAGAAGCCAGTAGAATGTAGACATGCATTAATTATATTATGATGTACTTATTTCATGCAATTAGTATTTTTACACAGTTTTGAAAAAAAGTATTGTGGAAAACAGCAGGCAGAAACTGATCAGCCTTTCTGGAAATCTTAATAAGGATTTTTTTTTAGGATATCATATTTGAACAGGTCCATCTGAAAATCCTTTATTAGTACTATAAAAAACTTAGAAAATATGAGCCAAGTTAGCTTAGGCTAGGGATTTTTTTTAGAAGTGAATTCCTGTAATTCATATGTATGATAGAAACCAGAATCTCATTTCTTCAGGTTTATGATGTCACATGATAAAATGATGACCTACTTCAGTGTTTATGGGTCTATCGTTGCTGATGCCTTCTTTTTGTAAAAATAAAGGTTTTTACCTTTTTTTTTTTTAATTTAAGAGAACTAATGTCAGCTTCCTTGTTTTTCTGGCTTACTAATAATTATGTTAGAAATACACTTATTTTCTTTAACATCATATATTATTTCTACTTGAATGTATTTGAAGCCATTTTCTTCATATATAAAATGACTAAAGAAAGGGTGATAGTTCAAATGATCCCATTTGTTACAGTTATGATGACTTCATGGCCTCATCACCTCCTGATATAATCTATCACCATGGTAACTTAGACTTCAACCTATGACTTTTGATGAACACATTAAACCCTTAGAAGACAGCCACCGAGGTAGGTTCTGTATTTATTCCAGTTTACATTATAAGTTTCTAAAAATAGGATGGTATTTCTATTATAAGAGATTCATGATAGAATGTTTATATATTTAACATTTATTAAGTAAACAATGTGTGGTATGACAGGCACAGAAGTACACTCTATATAAAAATGAAAAATAATCAGAGATTCTGTCCTCTAGGAATTAACAATCTAGTGGGAAGTAAGACATTGCATGTATATGTTTTATTATTAGTAGTATTATTGTTGTTCCAGAATTGAAAATTAGACATACAATCAAAAATTAAAAAAAATAAGAAAAAAAATCATTATTAGACAAACTATAGTTTTAAGGCTATTAGAGCAGGCCATAGTACAAAATGATATCAAATGGAGATATCTTCAAAATTTGATTTCAGATATATTTCTTATAAGGGGAAAATTGAGATTTTGTGCTTCTGGGAATGTATTTGTCGAGCTTGCAAACATTCTTGTAGTCTTTCAAGCTGTCCAAACTTTCATGTTTCCCAAACTTTCTCAGCCCCTGTGAACACAAAGCTTCTCTTTTTTCCTGGAGAGCCTACTGTCAGGAAGATTTTGTTAAATTTTATCTTTGTGCTGTGTGGTGGTGGCACACGCCTTTAATCCCAGTACTCAGGAGGCAGAGGCAAGCGGATCTCTGTGAGTTCGAGGCCAGCCTGGTCTAGAAAGTGAGTTCCAGGACAGGCACAAAGCTACACAGAGAAACCCTGTCTCAAAAAACAAAACAAAAACAAACAAACAAAAATTATCTTCTTTCTTTGTGTAACAAAATCAGTATGGGTGTTCAAGAAATATTTTGACACTGGTTACACATAAATATACATACAAAAATGCATAGTTTATGCCACGTTCAAAAACCGAAAACTCTGTTAAGAATCAGGTCGTAAAGTTATAAGCATTCTGTGAGGATCATCTATTACAAGTTAAATGTAGATTTTAATATCATAGTTAATAATTAAGGCTCTAAAGTCAGTTTATATAAGTATCTTGCTTTTCCTAGATTTCTTCATCAGTAAACCTGAATTAGTAATAATATGAATAAAAACATTATAACTAACATCTGTCTAATTGGGCCTAAGGACTGCTCAATAGGTAGGAATTCATACTTGCTATGTAAATCTAGCCTACTACACAGACCCTAGAGGAGAATCTGCTACTGTCATTTTGCTAAACCAATATAATTTTAAGCTGTATTATAAAACACTTATCCATATAACCATAGGTAAGCGTAGCTCTTATCTGTCATGAACAAAGCTTCTGTTTCATAACAGATGCAAGCTATTGCAGAGACCCACAACTGGTCAAAATGCAGAGAACAACTAACTGTGGGGTTCCTATTGTTAACGGTACATCTGAAACCCCTACACCTAAGGTTCAGGGAACATTGCAGAAGAGGGATTGGAAAGATAGAAAGATTTAAAGACTAAAATGTCTGTTGCTAGATAGTGTGTTCTAGACATGACTGGAATGTTGCACCCATCAAATCTCAACAACATGGTTGACTGAAAAAGTCCTTCATAATGACACTAACACCAGTTGATATACCAGTATGGATGGAAGAAATATCTCTCCCTATCCACCTCTCTTTTTCTTTCTTTCTCTTCATTTCTCTGTTTGTCTCTCTAACACACACACACACACACACACACACACACACACACACACACACACTCACATACACATACACACAATAATGAAGAGCTACAGGCAATCAGAGGTTGATGAAAGAAGGGAAAAACAAAGAAACAAAGACAAAAACAAAAAATCTTCAGGGATATGCCCACTGATAGATTTGCCAATCCTAAATCAACATCTTAAGCACATGTACATATGAGCAACACTAGAAGGATTCAGTATGTTCTATTCAGAGGCCATGAATTTGAGAGGGAGTAGAGTAAAAATAGGAAGAGTTGGAGTGGGTAGAAAGAGATGCAGAAATATTGGTAAATACAGTACTGATTGTACCTATATTTGACAGTCTTAAAAAAAATAAAAAGATGAAAAATACCTACCCATTGTCTTACAGTGAGAGTTAAACAGTAATAATGATACTAATAATTCACAATTATTAAATTCTTAAAATGTGCTTATCTGTGGTCAAATATTTTACTTAGATGGTTTGATTTAATTAGTGAAAGAAACCTTTAGGTAAGTACTATTCATAACCAAGGTTCATTGTAATAAATAAATCCCCAAGCAAGAGCATCCATTGGCATTGCTAACACTTAAAACAAGGTTTTTCTTGTAACTTTTCAAATACTGAATTCAGAATACAATCCATGTAAGGCATTCACCACGGCACTTGTCACATAAAGAATATCACTAATATTATGATCCCCATCGATTATAAAAATCCTAGAATCAAATGTATTTATAAATTAATTATATTATTCTGAATATAACAATTTTTTCCTCTCAAGTTATAAAAATGAAATTAAGAAATACATCAATTGCAGAACTTTACATTTAATAAAATAACTCATTCTTTGGTTATTTGAATATATCTAAAATATATAGACACAAGTGTGAGTGTAACTATACATTTGATACTAATTGTTATTAGGAATGTTAAAATCTTTCTTCTTAAAAAAACATATGAATGTATTTTACAATTTAAAATTTTATAATAGAAGTAATAGCTTGTTTTCAAATAATAATGATGTTAGATTATTAATTACCCCTATTTAATTGTTTAAATCTTAATGGTGACTACATTTTCAAGATCTGTTATTTTTATTTTATGTGTATACATAAGTTCATATTTGTATGTATGTGTAACACATGTATGCCTGGGGACTATGCAGGCCAGAAAAGAGCATTAGATTCCCTGAGACTGGGGTTACAAATGGTTGTTAGCCTCCATATGAGTTCTGAGAACCAAAATCAGTTCCCATTCAATAGCAGCAAGCAGTCTTAATTGCTGTACCATCTTTCCAGCTGTAGATGACTAAATATACTTTAATATCTGTAATATGTTTTCTCTTATTATAGTAAATTATCTTAGCTTGCTTAATTAGACAATGTATTTTATTCACTAGTGATAGCAAATTATTCAAATGCCACAAAAGAACATACATGTTTGAAAGTGTAATGTATTAAATATATTTTAACATTTTATCTTTATTGTTTATTTTAATTGTTTTATTCTTGATATTTTCATACAGGTATACAGTAAGATATAACCTTACATATGCATGCTTTGTTTTCTCCATCAAACTCTCCTTATACTCCCCCAACACATTCCCATCTCAACTTTGAAACATTTTCTTTGATACTGTGCTTGCGAGAGGACTCAATTTTAGTTCCTAGGACCCATGGAGGGTGTTGTGTGATATTTTGATTGTGCACTGATGTAGCAGGAATCTTAAGAGGTCTTATTAATTATATCAAACCTGATGCCAGTTATTGTGGTGAATGCTGGAAGATCAGAGAAGCAGAACAAGCCACAGCTACCTCACCTCGCCAGGTCCTCAGCTGATCCTGTTTCTTCAGACTGGAAGCCTCTGAGTCCTTATCCAAGTGAATCTCAGCTGACTGCTTCTCAAAAGCCTGAATGCTTATCCAGCTAAAAACTTGTAGTTTCTGGTCTTCACGCCTTATATACCTTTCTGTTTTCTGCCATCACTCCCTGGGACTAAAGACTCACTGTCTGGGATTAAAGGCATGAGTCACCATACTTGGCTGTATCCTTGAACACATAGAGATCCAGGTAGATCTCTGCCTCTGGAATGCTAGGATTAAAGGCTACCACTGCCTATCCTCTATGTTTAATATTGTGGCTGTTCTGTTCTCTCACCCCAGATGAGTTTATTAGTGTGCACAATATTTCGGGGGACACAATACCACCACATCTCCCCCTTTTTGTCTAAAATTAAAAAAAGCTTCTAACTAAACAAGAAAAACTATATCCAATAAGTATATACAATATATACAGTCAAGAATTACATTAATGATATCTAGTCCATTAACATTTGACAGGTTCAAATGAAAAACTTCATTAATATATAACAATGTCTAGTCTAGTAACATTTGATAATCTCAGACAAAAATTTTCATTACTTATCCTATTTAAAACAAGTAGTTCCTTTTTAAAAGTATATTTAATAATTGACCTTTTTATCTTATCATATCCATATTCTCTTTTTTGTTTTCATAATAGATTCACTAATCTACCTTTTATAATTTTTATATCTTTTCCTTTTTCTTTTTAGAGTAGATTCAATGATCTACCCATTTATCTTATTATTTCTTTATCTTTTTTCTCAGAGTAGACTCAATGATCTACCTCATATCTATATTCTTTTTCCTTTTCCTTTTTCTATTTTTTAAACAAAAACTCTGAATATAATCTCCTTGATCAGCTTTTTTCCTGACCATTAACAATTAACAACTTGTAACCAACCATCATAAACCATGACAATATCCATAACTCATTAAACAACAAAAAAGCACCTACCCCCACCTCTTGAAAATGTGGGCATTGTGTTCTTAAATTACCTTTTGCTTTTGGGGGTGAAGACATCTTTAGGGAATCCTGAAAAGAAAAATTTTGGGTTAATTGTCAAGTCCTGTATCATTTGTCCAGTTGCTGCATAATGAGAAAGTGCAGGGCTTGTCTCAAGTCCTTGTTCAAGTAGTCTGTCAGGCTGGATCATCTCAGCTAGCCATCTCGAAATTGTCATGAGCAGTTTGTAGTCCAAAGTCAATCTTTCTTTGGTATTAATCAGCTTAATGGCTTTACCATAGTCTTTGTAGAATCATCGTTGTGGGGTCCTGTCATCCTTTTGAAGAATTCAAAGTCACTGTTAGGTGTGGTCATGGTTCCCTTTAGAATTTTTTTGGCATCCTCTGTGGTGTGGAGTAATCACAGTCTGATAAATGTCTGTCTCTCAGAATCGTGAGTGTTCTTCCCTAGAAGAGAAAATCTTCACAGCAATTTCTCCCCACCATTTGTCTTGCCAAACTTTTCCAAACTGACCTTTGCCAATGCTTTCTTGTAACACAATAGTCCTGGCAATTCTTCTCTGAACAAGCAGCGGTAAACCCTTTGTCCCAGGTAGCAGCATCACCACAGTCACCAACACAATGAGAAGGAGCCAGCAACTCAAAGCAACAGCCTCTGCCCCCATGGTCCTGCTGCCACCGTTTGTGGCTGGGCCCTGGCCGAAACTTTTCCTTAGCAAGCCTCCTAGGCCTGGCCTCAAGCTCGGGATCCTCCTGCCTCTGCCTCCTTCAGTAAATCCAACCAGTATGCCAGCAAAACTGGCAACGTGTAGCTCAGGTCTGAGTTGGGGCCCACAATGTCACAGGCAAGCGGCTTTTTCATGAATTTGTACCACAAACGTTGGGCACCAGATATAGCAGGAATCTTAAAAGGTCTTATTAATAAAAACAAACCTGCACCCAGGTACTGGGGTGAACACTGGAAGATCAGAGAAGCAGAACAAGCCACAGCTTCCTCACCTCGCCAATTCCACAGCTGCTCTTGTTTCCTCAGACTGGAAGCCTCTGTGTCCTAATCTGGAATGGATCTCATCTGAACTGCTGCTCAAAAGCCTAAAAGCTTAACCAGCCAAAAGCTTCTAGTTTCTGGTCCTCATGCCTTATATACCTTTCTGCTTTCTGCCATCACTCCCTGGGATTAAAGGCTCACTTTCTGGGATTAAAGGCTGAGTCACCATGCTTGGTTGTATCCTTGAACACACAGAGATCCAGGTAGATCTCTGCCTCTGGAATGCTAGGATTAAAGGCGTGTGCTACCACTGTCTATCCTCTATATTTAATATTGTGGCTGTTCTGTTCTCTGACCCCAGATAAGTTTATTAGTGTGCACAATATTTCGGGGAACATAATACCACCACACTCTGACAAATAAAGCTTGCTTGGAAACAGAGGGTGGAACTAGTCACTAGCTGATCAAAATTAACTATAGAGGTTTGGAAGTCTATAGATAGAGAGGAGACAGGAAGTAGTAAGTAGGGTCTGAGAGAGGATCTCAGCCCTTTTGGATGAAGGAATAGAATAGGTAGAAGGTGAATGGTGGCTGCTCCCTGCTTCTCTGATCTTTCTGGTTCTTAACACGATATCTGACTCCCAATATTTTATTGATCAAGATTAATTATATTAATGCTTCAGTAAGGTGACTCACACCCACCTGTAACTCCAGTTTCAGGGTATATGATGCTATTTTCCGGTCTTTGCTGACAAAAAATTCAAGCGCACAAACCCACATAGAAACACACACAATTAAAAATTGTATCATAAATGAGGTAGATGATCTCCAGGCCCAACCCCTTATGGAGTAGCTGTTGGAAGTCAAAAATTGCTAGTTGAGGAAGAATCTTTTTTTTTTTTTTTGAGAATGGGCACATTGATATGTTTTTCCATCTCCCCATGGGTGACTCCCTAATCATGTACATATGAACACTAACTAGATTTAGTGAACTATCAAAAAAAAACTTAAACACGCTGAAGTTCTGAGTCTTGAGAGTTTAGAGCATGAGATTGAACAAAATACTAAAATATTGTATTGTTCTTTAGCTATAAGCAGGGTTATAATTAAAACCCTATGCTCCTGTCACAATAGTAGACACTGAAAGCAGACACATGTATGTGTTGTGTATATTTTCAAATGCCTATAGCATGACTGATTCTTTTTTCCAATAAGTATCTGATGAATAAATGAAAAAACAATAGGCACATTGACAAACAGTTGTGAAAGAGTACTGAATTAAGCCTAAGCATATATAAGTAATTTTTCTATAGATGCCAATAAATGCTATTATAAAACTGAGTAACCATGTACAAAATAATGTAGCTGAGCCTTTGTCTTGTACCATTCACAAAAATAAACCTAAAGTGGATCATAGCCTTAAGAATAAAAACTGAAACTAGAAATTCTAGGAGAATACTGTTTGATGTTGACTTTGGCAGTAATTTTGTGAATAAGAAACCAGGGTCAAATGCAAAAGTAGACAAGTGGAACCACATAAAACTAAAAACAATGGTAAAAAATTCTTTTGTACAGCCAAAGAGATAATTAGTAAAATAAAAGGCAACCTATAAAGTAGTGGGAATGTTTACAAATCATAAATCTGATAAAAGGTTAATCCAAAATAGACAAGTAACTTAAAAATTGAATAGCAAACAAGAGAGGAGTAAAACAAAGCAAATCCCAAATGTCACAATAGAAAACGGCAAAGGATTTGAATAAAAATTTCTCCAAAGAATACATAAAGGTAAAATGTATATATAAAGCTGCTAAACATGACTGACTCTTCTTCAAGGAAATGTAAATCAAGTTTCTAATAGGATATTATTGTATACGTTTAGAATAGCTATTAAGGTAATTAGATAATAACTGTCTGAGTGGGTATAGAGGAAAGAAAACCTTTATATACTGTTGGTGGACATGTCAGTTGTTAAGCAATTGTGGGAGACAATATGGTAGTAAATACTTAAAGGAAATTAATCCCATATCTCAAAGATATATCCAGATTCCCATGATTATTAAAGCATTATTCACAATAGCCCAAAGAGGGAGGCATACTAAATGTCTATTGAGGGGTGCGTAGTAGTGTAATGTGTCCTCTTCTAGGCATGAGAAATTGGTTACAGAACTCTTCACACTGATGCTGAATCTACAGATACACAAGTTTCTTATATAAAATGTCTTACTTTTTGCATATCACCTGTATACATTTTCCTTATTGATTAAAATATCTCTGAATTAATTATAAAACTCTATGAAAGCAGTTCTCATATTTTATTCTACATGGAATAATGGAAAGAAAAATAGTACTGTTTAGTTCAGACATAATTTTTTTTGTGATATTATCGACCTAGCAGACAACATTCTGGAGGTAGCAAGGGGATCATGAGCCCCCACACCTAATTGAGGAAGCATTGACAGTTGATTGCTGCTGAGGGAGGTAAAATCAGTATTTTTAAGGTAGTAACCACTGGTACGTTGACCAAACTCTAGAGGATAGTCCTACACCCATGGATTTATGGGAAGCATGAATTAGACTGGTGTATTATAAAATAAATTAATAGAGGACAAAAAGTTAGGATGGGAGGAGTTAGCAGGAGTAGGAAGTGAGTATGTTCAAAATGCATTGTATGAATTATGACGTTCTACAGGAATTGATACAAATATTACATATAAAAGAATGATGATAGTAAACAGTTTAGGAACCCAATGATGCCTTTGCACCATGCTTAAACTCCTTTCACTGCAGTTGGTACAATAGGACATAAGCTCTGTGAATCTTATTAAGAGCATCACTTTCCCATAGAATACTTCTGTTCAACTACAGAGTGTTTAGAACTAACATGAATTATGATTCTCTGAAGCTATTGTACACAAAACTGCAAATCTGATTATATATGTATATATATATTCCTTATTATTTTCCACCACATTTTACATCAGCAAAAATATATGGAATTTGAAGGGTGCGTGCTCATATAATATATGTAATATATATAATACAGCAATATTATATATTTATATAATATATAAGTATAAATATTTTATTATTTCATATAAATACATATTATATAATAGATGCTATTACATATTATATTATTATTAATAATTATATTATATATGATCAATAAATATAATAAATAATATATAATTATATGTGTTAGTATTATGTATGTGTTGTATATATAATACATATAATATAGATATGTAGGTATATATATACTTATATATATAAATATATATTGTATTATATATACTTTTATAAAATATATGAACAATATATGCTAGATCAAAAATAATAGGTAACTTACCAAGATTAGGTTAGAAGAAAGGAATAAAACAAAATTATTCATGTACTACATTCTGACTGTTTCTTGGAAAGTTCCTAAAAATTAAGGCGACCCAAAATAGCTCTGAATAGACTCAAATCTCTTACAGTTTGCTAATCATTTTAGTCAGCCCAGCAAGTTTCCACCTTCTGGTCACTGCCTTACTAAGTTCGTTCTAATGAACAAATATAAGTTAATAAATTCATTTGATACTTTTTTCTTTAGATTTGTCAAAGGTCACTTTGGCATGTAACTTTGTGTTGGCTCATCTTTTTCTTTTTTTCTTTTTTTTAATCAACTTGACCTTGGCTAGTGTCTTTTGAGATGAAGGAAATTCAATTGAGAAAATGCCCCTATCAGTTGTCCTGTGGGAAAACCTTGATTATTATTTTCTTGATTTATTATGGACATGAGAGAGCCCAGCTCACTGTGGGTGGTGCCATTCCTGAGCTTGTGATCCTGGGTTCTATAGGTAAGCAGGCTGAGTGAGTCAAGAGTTGAAAGCTGGTATGCACCACTTCTCCATGGCCTCTAAATCAGTTGCCACCAGGTACCTGACTTGCTTGAATTCATGCCTTGCTTCCCTCAGTGATGGACTGTTACCTGAAATTGTAAGACGAAGCACACCCTTTGCTCCCCAACTTGATTTTGGTCATGGTGTTTATCACAGCAGTAGAAACCCTAAGAAAACCTTCGTCTTGTCTTAGGGTATCTATTGCTATGAAGAGACACCTTGACCATGGCAACTCTTATAAAGGAAGACATTTCATTAGAGATGGCTTACAGTTTAGAGGTTTAGTCCATTGTTATCATGGAGGGAAGAATGGCAGCATGTAGACAGACATGGTGCTAGAGAGGTGGCTGAGAGTTCTACATCATGATCCATAGGCAGAAGGAAGAGAAAATGAGACACTGGTCTGGCTTGAGCATTTGGAAACTCAAAGCTCATCTCCAGGGACACACTTCCTACAAAAATACCACACCTACTCCAACAAGGCCACATCTCTTAATAGTGTCATGCCCTATGGGCCAATGGGGGACATTGTTTTAAACCACCACAACCTTTAAGACTTATTTGGAAACTTTCTCAAAAATAGGCTACAAAAATAGTATGGAGCCTCCTCATACCACTTCATCAAGGAGACAACAGACAGTTTGCACTTTGAAATAAGACTTCCCTATGACTTGAGATTTTAATTTAAACATTGCATAGCATAAAAATAACATATAGTTATGTAAATCATATTTATTTCTTTGATCTTACCTTAGCTCCTAGCATATGGATTCCTTGTACCAAACACTGCATAGAATACATTAATAACTCTAAATTAAAAGCCATTTAGACAGCTATAGTCAAAAATATATTTTCTCTTTTTCTGTGCTGTTATTGGTAATAAGGGTTTTGTGTTTGTGCATTTATATGTACATGTCTGTGAATCTGTGTTTATACCAGTTTTGAGTGCAATAGAAATACGTTTACCTTTATATATTCCATATTTACTAAGTTCTAAAGTGTTGAAGGTCTCAGCCCTGTTAAATACTTGGGAGCTTCAAGGCAACAAGAATCATGAATCAATAAATGTATTTTTAAGGAATTCTTGTTACAGAAAAAAAATTGAATTCTTTAGGCTGTAGGGACACGAATGTTGTTAGAAATGCTTTAACTAAGTTGTTTCATGTCAACAGATTTTAACTTGCCAATTCCATTCTTCAACAGGCTATTAAGGCTATTTCTCCAGACTTGGTCTTTCATTTCTCTTTTTAGGCTGAAGCTTCTTATGCATTTAAGATACATGTATGCTGGTGAGGTGATGTAATTATTCAGAATGCTTTTAATTTCATTTACATTTTCATACAAATATACATTGTATGTTGCGCATTTATCTCTATACTCCCTACCATTCATACTCTTGATTCCATCCCAATAGTCTCCTTTGGTCCCCTAGATATTTTTCTTATAATTTCTCATCATATGTGTATGTTACATTTATATAAAATCTAGGAACCACAAATGGCAGTATATATATGATATTTGTTTTTCTTAAACTGGCTTAATTTGCTTAGTGTGATTATCACCAGTTACATCTGTTTTCTTGCAAATGACATTATTTTATTCTTTATTACGGCTGAAAATTTTCTATTGAATATATATATATATATATATAATATCTATCCATTCCTTTGTTGATAGACACTTATATTGATTACATAATGTAAGTAATGTTAACAGTGATGAATAAACATTGATGTGAAAGTATCTCTGTGATATGTTCATTTGGAGTTCTGGTAAATAATCATGAGTTATAGTTGGATTTTATGGTACATATACTGCTTTTCATAAATGTCATCATTCATGGAGAAAACATTGCCATATAATATCAATTTGATATAGATTATATTTTAATTCTAGAATGAAACAACCAGTTGCAAAATTAAGAAAAATGATAGGCTAGTGTTTTGCCAACCTTTGGATTGCCAGTCATAACAGTAAGCAGTTACAAAATACATAAGTGTGATTAAGGATCATGTGGATAGAGTGGTAAAACTGATTGTGATGTAAGAACCTAGAAATTCCATTTCAGTAACTCTTCAGTGGGATATTAGAAGACAAATGACTAACAAGCTTTCAAATGTTGTTGTTACAGCTGATTTTCAGACAAATCTTGGATGAATGAGTATATAAGCATTTGGATGCTTTGTTTCCAATGTCCTGGAATTCTTTGTTTTCTTATGAGATGGGGTATCACTGGCGAATCAGAAACTCACTATGTAGACCAGGTTGGTTTAAGACTTTCTCACATATCCCCACCTGCCACTGCCTCCTGGGAATTCATATTGAGATAGTCTACTTTCATTTATAGGATTCAAAAATTTTAGATCATTTTATTTAGGAAGGTATTTTATATGAACAACAAGTGTCCAATACATATGAAGCCAAATTATCTCACTGTTTCATTTAGTTCTATAGAATAGAATAAAATGAGTAGATTTAATAGAATGCAGTGAATAGAATAAAATTCAGTAGAATACAATATGGTATTATGTTTATAACACAACAGAAACATTCATGGATCTTTTTGCAACACTGTGTTTACTTAACTTTTAAAAAATAATACTGTATTGTTGGGCTAATAAGGATTCACATGAGAGTCTTTGGTCAACTTGAGAGTCCATTGAAACAGGACATTCTTTTATTAATAACTTGTACTTTAATAAATTGATGACAGTGACTTTAGTTAGTACAATTTGAATATAACTCAAGCAACTACTTTTAGAGGTCAGAACTGGAGTATGAGTGTTAGTCTGAACTATACTTAAAATGTAAAAGCTCAGCCTCATTGACACATGTGTATGTGCTTTGTGTATGTATATGTGTGTGTTAATAATTATTTGTTTCAATTTTTCCTTTAGTTATTTTTATTGTTGAAATTACATAGTCATAGTGATCTTGAATGTATTAATAAAATTTAGAGTTACCAATAATTCATTGGTATTGTGTTAAGGAAAATAAACTAACAAAGTACTTCCCCATGGTGTAATTTAACAGAGTGTGCCTAGATTTGAATTTTCTGCTTCTCTCCATGTGTTGTCCATCATTCTCTGTCTCTCTGTTGTATGAGTCTAAATCTGTGCCTGAATGAATGATGTCTTATTTGTCCCTAACAAAGGGCTGTACTCTCTGTTTTTTGAACAGCACAGAAAGGATAACATGGGAAAGGAATGAGGAATAATTTACAGAACTTTTAACAGAGTTTTACATGGGATTAAGTTGCCGACTAGAAGTGACCTAGATAACAAAGAAACAAACGCGTTCCAGCAATGTCCATATGTTGTGTCCACTATGTATGGTATATATGTAGCATGAATATTAGAGAGTCTTATTAATAAAAACAAATCCGAGCCAGGTATTGGGGTGAATGCTGGTAGATCAGATGCAGAACAAGCCACAGCTATCTCATCTTGCCACTTCCTCAGCTGGTCCTGTTTCCTTAGACTGGAAGCCTCTGAGTCCTCATCCAGAATGAATCTCAGCTGAACTGTGTTGCTCCAAAGCCTGAAAGCTTAACCACCCAAATGCTTCTAGTTCCTGGTCCTCATGCCTTATATACCTTTATGCTTTCTACCATCACTCCCTGGCTTGCTTTCTGGTATTAAAGGCGTGAGTCACCATGCTTGGCTGTATCCTTGAACACATGGATTTCTGCCTCTGGAATGCTAGGATTAAAGGCATGTGCTACCACTGCCTAACTTCTATGTTTAATATTGTGGCAGTTCTGTCTCTGACCCTAAACAAGTTTATTAGGGTGCACAATATTTTGGGGAACACAATACCACCACATATATATTCATTTTTATAATGCTGCTTTTATCCTATTTGTTGAATTTAGCAAATGATTACATACTACATGCATCGTTTTCTGGTCTAGGACATGGAAGTGTATATAATTTAAGATTATAGCTTTACACTTGATTGTAAAAGTTGATTACGTGGGAAATTCAAATATTGTTCTCTTAAAGGATGGTTAAACAATTTTCCTTCTAGTGCTTTCTGTAGGGCTGGGTTTGTGGATAAGTATTATTTAAATCTGGCTTTGTCTTGGAATGTCTTGTTCATTCCATCTATGATGATTGAAAGTTTTGCTGGGTATATTAGTCTAGCCTGGCATCCATGGTCTCTTAGTGTCTGCATTACATCTGTCAAGGTTCTTCTGACTTTCAAAATCTCCATTGAGAAATCAGGTGTTATTCTGATGGGTTTGCCTTTATAGGTCACTTGGCCTTTTTCCTTTGCTGCTCTTAATATTCTGTCTTTATTCTGTACATTTAGTTGTTTAATTATTATGTGTTGAGGGGACTTTTTTGGGGGTCTAGTCTGTTTGGTGTTCTATAGGCTTCTTGTATCTTCATAGGCATTTCCTTCTTTAAGTTGGGAAAGTTTTCTTGTATGATTTTGTTGAATATATTTTCTGTGCCTTTGAGTTGGTATTCTTCACCTTCTTCTATCCCTATAATTCGTAGGTTTGGTCTTTTCATGGTGTCCCAGATTTCTTGGACATTTTGGTTCATGACTTTGTTGGCTTTAGTGTTTTCTTTGACTGATGAATCTATTTCTTCTACTGTATCCACAATGCCAGAGATCCTCTCTTCCATCTCTTGTATTCTGTTGGTTATACTTGCATCTGAAGTTCCTGATCTTTTACTCAGATTTTCTATTTCCAGCATTCCCTATGTTTGTGTCTTCTTCATTTTTTCTATTTCCCTTTTCAGGTCTTGGACTGTTTCCTTTATTTGTTTCATTGCTTTTTCATGATTTTCTTTCAGTACTTTATTGTTTTCTTCCAGGACTTTATTGTTTTCTTCTAATTTGTTTGCCCTTTCCTCTAGTTGTTTACAGCGTTCTTCCCATTTTTTTTGTCTTTTCCTCTACACAAGCCTCTAACTTCTTCATGATGTTATTCATAAGGCTGTTTTCTTCTGCTTCTTTCAATTTTTGATGTTCAGATCTAGATGTTGGAGGCGGACTAGGTTCTGGTGATGCTGTATTGCTCTTCATTTTGTTGTATGTACTTCTGCCTTGACGTCTGCCCATCTCCTTATGGTTCCTTCTTGGCCTTATCTGTGCACTTGTTTCAGACAGAGCTGACAGATTCAGGAATTCTCTCTCTCTTGTCCAGATGGGAGCTCCCTTGTCCAAATGGGAACTTCGGGGCAGGATGGAAGCTCTTATCTGGATGGGAAACTGGGGCAGGATGGGAGCTTTTGTCCAGACACGATGTCAGTGGTAGGATGGGCGCTCTTATCCTGAAGGGAAGTCCAGGTGAGGATGTGCGCTCTTGTCCAGAAGGGAAGTACAGTTCAGGATGTGAGCTCTTGTTCAGAAGGGAAGTCCCGGGCAGGATGGGAGCCATCTCTGGTCCAGAAGGGAAGTCGGGGACAGGATGTGAGCTGGGGGCCGGTCTCTAAGTCTCAGGAATACTACTCAGCAGAGAAAAACAATGATATCATGAGGTGTGCAGGCAAATGGATGGATCCAGAAAAAAATCATCCTGAGTGAGGTAACCCAGACTCAGAAAGACATACATGGTATGTACTCACTCATAGGAGGATACTAGATGTGGAACAAGGATGACTGGACTGCTATTCACATCCCCAGGGAGGCTACCTGGAAAACAGGACCCCAAGAAAGACACGGAGATCACCCAATGACAGAGAAATGGATGAGATCTACATGAACAGCCTGGACATGAGTGGGCGCAATGAAGGGCAAGGGTCGAGGGAAAGAGAGCGGGAGATCCCAGCTGGATCAAGAACAGAGAGGGAGAACAAGGAATAGGAGACCATGGTAAATGAAGACCACATGAGAAAAGGAAGAAACAAAGTGCTAAAGAGGCCCACAGAAATACACAAAGATACCCCCACAAAAGACTGCTGGCAATGGCCGAGAGACAGCCGGGACTGACCTACTCTGGTGATGGGATGGCCAAACACCCTAATAATTGTGCCAGAAACCCCATCCAAGGACTGAGGAATCTGGATGCAGAGATCCATAGCTAGGCCCCGGGTGGAGCGCTGGGAGTCTAATTAGCGAGAAAGAGGAGGCTTTATATGAGCGAGAATTGTTGAAACCAAGGTTGGATAAAGCACAGGGACAAATAGTCAAACAAATGGAAACACATGAATTATGAACCAAAGGCTGAGGGGCCCCCAACTGGATCAGGCCCTCTGAATAGGTGAGACAGTTGATTGGCTTGATCTTTTTGGGAGGCATCTAGGCAGTGGTACCAGGTCCTGGGCTTGCTGCATGAGATAGCTGTTTGAAACCTGGGACTTACACAGGGACGCTTGGCTCAATTTGGGAGGAGGGGACTGGACCTGCCTGGACTGAGTCTTTCAGGTCAATCTCAGTTCTTGGGGGTGGCCTTGATCTGGAGGTGGTGGGAAAGGGGGGGCAGAAAGGGGGAGAACAAGGAAATCTGTGGCTGTTATGTAGAACTGAATAGTATTGAAAAATAAAAAAATAAATATAAAAAGGATGGTTAAACAAGCAGACAGGGAATACAGTAGGATAGCAGTCTTAAGTCTAAATGGCATTGTATTAGTAACTCAGTCCTGTGGTGGTATTGTGTTCCCCAAAATATTGTGTACCCTAATAAACTTATCTGGGGTCAGAGACAGAACAGCCACAATATTAAACATAAAGGTTAGCCAGTGGTAGCACATGCCTTTAATCCTAGCATTCCAGAGGCAGAAATCCATGTGTTCAAGGATACAGCCAAGCATGGTGACTCATGCCTTTATTCCCAGAAAGCGAGCCTTTAATCCCAGGGATTGATGGTAGAAAACAGAAAGGTATATAAGGAGTGAGGACCAGAAACTAGCAGCATTTGACCTGGTTAAGCATTTGGCTGGTTAAGCTTTTAGCTTTTGAGCAGCACAGTTCAGCAGAGAGCCATTCAGATATGAGGACACAGAGACTTCCAGTCTGAGGAAACAGAATCAGCTGAGAAGTTGGCCAGGTGAAGTTAGCTGTGGCTTGTTCTGTCTCTCTGATCTTCCAGTGTTCACCCCAATACCTGACTCAGGTTTGATTTTATTAATAAGATTCTTTAAGATTCCTGCTACACAGTCCAGCAATTTTTATCATATTATATTGTCACAAATAATTGTAGAAACACACTTTCTTCAAGTGACATATGGGTTTTAAATTCCCTCTTTTGGAGTATTGTGACGTGTTTCTAAAAAGTAGCACATAAACAAGGTGACAATATATTACTTGTGGAATAAATTTTAAAGTGTCTAGTTTTCTTTCTTGACTGTAATTTGGTCTGAGTCATTTGTTCTCATTTAATGGAACTGCCATGCCATGAAGACCCTGAGAAGAGAAAAGTTAACTGATATGTTGTAAGTCTCATAAACTTTATTTAGACTTAAAAATACAAAAATCAGGCTGGAGATATGGCTCAACTGTTAAGAGAGCACGCTGCTCTTACAGAACTCCCATTTTGGGCAGCCCAGTGCTTATAAGGAGCTCCAGGGAATTGACACTGTCTGCTGGCCTTTCACAGGCACTCCAATATGTGTACAAATGCACACACACACACACACACACACACACACACACATTAAAAATAGAAATAAAAAACTATTTTAAAAGGAAATTTCTGTCATTGGCGATAATATTGGTGGTAATATAGATGAACTTTGACATTATTTAAGTTGAATAAGCCAGATACAACAAGATAAATATTGCATGGTTGTACTTACACGTGAAAAATAGAAAATTATTTGAACATTGGGATTGGAGGAAGTAAGGAGACATTGCTCAAAAGAGGCAAATTTTCAATCAGACCAGAAAACTCATTTTAAAGGTCTATTGTATACCACTGTGACTTTAGTTAGCAATGTATTGTATATTTGAAAATGGCTGAGAATGGGTTTTACATTCTTATGCCAAAAAGTGGTATGAATTAATAGATTCATTAATTAGTTCAATTTAAGCATTCCAGTATGCACACACATTTCAAACATGCTGAGCAACACAAAATATTATCTTTTAAGTAATAAATAACAGTAAGATAATAAGAGCGAGGGGGAGTGGGAGGGAAGAAGTTGAAGGTAGAACTAAAGCTGTTAGAATTCTGCCTTTACTCCAGCTACATGACTGTTCATGTACGGTTCAGGAGTTAAGCAAAGCATCTTACATCACCAGTGTGTACTGGCGACTACATGCATGTGACATGGTCACGCAATCAGCGCATGCATGGTGTAGCTCTGTAAGCCTGTTTCACCGGCAGCCCTTAAAAAGCCAGGCGCAGACCCTACCTTCTCTCTTTGCTCTGCTCTCTCTCCCAACCTCACTATCTTTCTCTCTCTTTCCTTTCCAGGCCTGATTCTTTTGCCCCTCTCCCCTTCCTCGTAATAAAGCTCTCCCCTACCAAGCAACTGGTTTCTGTCATGACCGTGAACTTTCTATGAAGTAACCAGTGCCATTTATCATTCATTTCAAAAGCCTCTTGCAAATAGCCACAGCTACAAAACTGGATTTGGAAACAAATTACACTAGGTTGACTGGCCAATGAGCCCCACTGATCCTGCTGCCTTTACCTCACAAATGATGGGATTATATATATAGTTGTGTACCACCAAGCTTAAATTCAGATTTCTTTTTAATTTAGTATATCCCTGTTACTTCAGGAGTTGTTTATTATGCTACTGGAATCTTTATCAGAAACTTCTTACTTACATTCACCTCTAGCAGTTTTGGTGCTTTAGGTTCTAAATTAAGTCCAGTTTGAATTGATTTTTGTACATGGTCAGAATTATGGATCTATTCTCATTCTTCTACAGGTTAATATAGAGTTGTGCCAACAACATTTGTTGAACAGAATATCTTTCGGGGGGGGGGATATTATTTTTTTCTTCCATGGTCTTGAATTTCTACTTGAACTTATTGACCATTTCATTGACTTTTATAAGTCTTTTGTCTAGATCCTGAACTGATATTCTTACTTAACTTATTTGCTTATTTGAATTCTCATATGGTCACTGATAGTGTTTGAGAGGAAGAATCTGAAATCTTTTTCTTAGCTTATCATACAGTCTTTAGTTTCCAGTAAAACGAGTTATGAAGATGTGGATATGGCATGATGTGCTATTGTTTCATTATTTTCTGTTGCTTTTCATTTTGCCTATATATTGGAACAGGTGAGTTCTCCAGTGTTTATTTTTCACCTTCTATTCAATTTCCTTGTTAATTTATTTTATTTTATGCCAGCCCTCTTGCTGAGGTTTCTTCACCTGGATTTATCTTCCTTAATTCTATTTCAGGAATGTCAGCAATGAGAAATAAAATGGTTTAACAGAAATACTGATGCTGATTTGCAATCACAAAAACTTGTCCAAACCTGCTGTGTCCCCAACAGGTCTCAGTGACACTAGACTGCTGGTTGAGGAAATCATAGTTTTAGGCTAAGGGTGTCAATGTTAAAGTAGTGAAATTGGGAAGGAAAAGGGAAGAAAGAAATGGCTGTTAAAGTGGGAAAGAGAAGGGAAGCACATGAATGAGAAGTATTTGAAGTAGTTAAAAAAGAGATGAAAAGAAAGAAAGAACAGGGTTTTTTTGATGAGTTACAGGTTTAAACAGCAACTTAATAATAAATAAAAAATTGAAAATAAACCATAACATTAAATAGAAGGCATGCCCTCAGCTAGTAGCTCACTTTCCTCAATGGGCTAATATGATTTTTCCTTCTCATTTTTATGACCATTTGTGTCATTGCTTATAACTGTGGGAGGAGGGCTGCTAGCCTCACTAATTCAAAAAAGTTTAGTTTGATTTTTATGTAATCTAAGAGATTGGGGGCAGTTTCCACAAAGCATTTCTTCCTCTCTTCTTGTATATTATTAAAGGACCAGCCTTAATAATATACTTCCCAGGGACTCAGAAGAGAAACTACAAATGGTGAGAACTATTTTCAGGAAATGAATCTAAGTACACCAAGCTCTTTGTCTGTCTACTTTATTCCTCTGGGATAAAATCTTATCTATACAGCTACAGTTCTGTACTCAAGCCTCATTCCTTTCTGTTTAATTTTCTCTATATTTATCTGCTGTCCCTCTAAGTTCTATCTTAATTCTCTCATCTTAATTCTACCTCATCTAGGTTTTCATCCATCTAGTTCCTAACCCATCTTAGCTCCTCTCCCATCTCCTTCCTCATCTTGTTCTTCCCCATCTGGCTCTTCCTCATCATCCATCTTGTTCCCCTAGGACTCTCTTTTAGCTCTTCAATGCAGTTCTTCCCATCTAGTATGTTTCCTCTCCAGTTCTTACCCATTTAGTTCTTCTGTTCTCTTTTTTCCTCTCTCTTCTCCTCTCCATCTTCTTATTCTCTGTGTCCTTCTCAAGTCTCTCAGGAATCCAGTTATAAACCCAAGCAATAGCAATCATCTGGCAGAGCAAGATCACAGGCTTGAATTCTTACAGGCTCATAAAGGCAGGTAAGAATTTTCCTCAGGCAGTGACCACCAGGCTTTCTATTACAACCCAAAAGGAGAGTGGTAAAGGAGGAGTTCAATAGAGAGCTAATGATCAGTTAGTATATCAAGAAGGGAATTTATGTGCTCAGTCTACATTCTAAGAAGTGGTTAGGTAAGAAATTAGGATTCTACTAGTAAGACTGTAAGGAAGGAGGGTCTCACCCTAAATTGCACAAGAAATAAAGCTATCGGCCTGACCTAAGAGACAGGTGTTTTGTTTGGCCCTGGATGCTCGATAGCTATTTTAGATAAATACACTATTAGGAGTTCTTAGGAGCACACATAGCATACAAGAAAAATCATTGTAGGAACCAGCTAGCTAATATATATACAAAATCTAAAATATCACTAAGACTTCTTAAGCCATGGCTTGACCTTTGGAGAAGTCCTCGACTTTTCCAAGTAGTAGCTTTTGTGATAGTAGCTGAATTCCACTACATTTTCCTGCGGCTTGCAGCACTCTCTCACTTGTTCAATCAATGACTGGGAAGAAAGAGTCACTTTTTTTTTTTTTTTTTTTTTTTGCAAAACTCCTTTGGTCTCAGTTTCCTGTTCACAGGTACAGATCTCTCTCTACAACCCAGGGTTTCATTTTTTTGTTTGTTTTATTTTGCCTTCCTTTCTATGCATTTCATATCCAAACTCCAATTATATTTCTCCAGCCAATGCTTTCTCTCTGGGTTTCACAGCAACATCTCATGAGAATGTTTAAATGACAGTACCTGTGACCCACGTTGCAGGAACAACACTGAGATGCGGCTTAGCCACAGTGGTATAGCTTATCTGCAGAGAGATTCTGACTTCATTTTCTTTCTGTTTTCTTCAGCCCTTCTTATATGAATAGTATCTCTTATGGTTTAAATTTTATTTTTATTCATTCTTATAAGTATAGCTTCTAACCTGTCATATCCATCAGAAATCTGTCATAGATATCAGTTTGGTGATACTTGCCAGAGGAAGTTCTAGAACCTACCAATGAGGGAGAAACAATCTGTCTAGAGAAAACAGGATGAAATAATGGGCCTTAGAGTACTAATGAGAAATAAAATGTGTTTTGGGGATCCTGGTTATAAAGAAAACAGTGAAGGAGCATTGACAAAAAGACATTGAGAGAGAAGAATGAATTTTTACTTCTTGTACTAGATCACAAATTTAAACAAAAGTGTCATAGTAAATATACTATGTGTTATATAGTTGTTTAACTCATCTACATCTATGGTGGACAGCATTGTTCACACTCTGAGGTTCCAATTGGAAGGCAAAGTAGACTTCCTGCTTTTGTTCTTCAAGGCTGCTTTTAGTTTGTTGGCAGCCTCAATATTTGTTTTTTATTTTATTTTGTTTTGTTTTAGGTTTTGTTGTTTGCTTTGTTTTGTTTGAGATACAGAATCATATGTAGCCGAGACTGACCTTGAATTCTTGGCAATCATCAAATCTAAACTTGGTATTATAGAATGAGCCACAATATCGCAGGCTCTAACCATGGATTTTAGTGGTCTAGAAGCAAAACTATAACAAAAGATGAATATAGATGTAACCAATCGTCTTATTAAATAAGAAACACAGAACCAATGCAAAGAAGAAAGCCAAGAGATCAGAGCTAAGAGCTAAAACCTTACCCTTCCTCCTGAGGTGGTCCTACCTCTCCAAACCAGAGCTACTTCCTGTGTTAAAGTCTTTATATAGAGTTTCTGTTCTGCCTTCTCATTGGTTGTAAACCCAACCACATGATCGCCTCATCACCGCCTGTCTGTATAGACCTCCAGGTTTTCTATGATTGGTATTGAGATTAAAGGCATGTGTATCTAATGCTGGCTGTATCCCTGAACACACAGAGACTTACCTAGCTCTGCCTACCAAGTGCTGGGATTACAAGCGTATGCCACCACTACCCTGCTTTCCTATGGCTTGCTAATAGCTCTGACTCCTGGGCAACTTTATTTATTAACATACAAATAACATTTTAATATAAATAAAATGTAATACATTTCTACATAGAAAGAAAGAAAAGAAAAGGAAAATGTAAATACTTTACATTGGATTGGATTGTTTTATATTGTATACCAATTATATATATTGAAATTGATATTGTTAGAAAATGCTATATGTATTTTTCTAATTGTACTTATACTGTTCATTTAACAATGTAATGCAATTTTCTGATCTTTGAATGTTGTTATTACCAACTATTAGGATATAAAGAAATGAAAGTTAGTAGTTAGACATTATAATAGAACTTGTAGTCATATTAGGTATGTTTTAAAGATTGAGCAGATATATTTTAGATAGACAAGTCATCTTCAAACCCTTCATTGATCTAGAGAATATGGCATTTAGAATGTTTTAATAACTTAGAAAATTTTTCTTTTTTGTTATGACTATGAGATATGTCGTCTCCTGGCAGTACCAATCTACTTCAGAGAAAATATGGGCATTGAAAAAAACTTCAATTGGAGTTAACTTTCATTGTGGCAAAAGTTAGCCACTGGACAACAAAGTATCCTCGAATCAACTGCTGACAAACAGGACAGACAGGACACGAAACAAAGGACTACTGATTCTTGCCAAAATAAGTGTGGTTATGGCTTTATCAAAAGGCATCTTCTGAGGCCAGGACAATATGGCACCATCCCTGAAGTGGCCTTCACAATCCGGAAAAGGTACAGTGCCCTTTTCTTTGAAGGCAGCTGAACAGGCAGTGGGCCAATGGCTTCTGATGTGCAATGAATGGGACAGCAGCTGAAATAGTTATTCTTGAAGAGTAATTAAGCTCAAGCCTCTCAATAGTAGAATGGCATTTAATAGAGGGATGTGGAGAAGAACGGGACGTTGAGATGAAGCCACATACACACATAGCCGAGAAGAATGGACAGCTGAATTAAAAAAAACATAAACAATTTCCAGAATTTAAAATCCTGAATCATGACATGACACTAGTGGAATTCAGGTCTTTCTGGTACATGGACTGCTCTCACCCAATGTGAGGTTGAACTGTTGACCTGGTGTACATCCTACTTCACAAATGAGTCTGTTAGATACGCTAAGCCTATAGGCTGAAGATGATGCCCCAACACTGTGGAGAAACCTCAGATGACTGTCCAGGCAGCTGGCTGTTTCTGTCAACTCACAACTTTTTGGAAGTTGCTTGCATGTACTTCCTGTTTTAATTTTTGTTAGCTAATATTATTTCCTTCTTGGGTCTCTGAGGGAGTTAAAGATTAGTTAGTTATAGTTGAAGATTAATTAGGATAGAAATTTAATTAGATACAATAGGATAGATAATGGAATTATTTTCTCTGATTTGTCAAATACAAATGAACTAGATATTGTTTAGGTATTTATTAATTGTATATATTGTATATAGTTATTGTACTTTTGTATATAGCTTTTCTTATGTTAGTTATAAGCTTTTTTCTTTTTTCTTTTTATTAAAATAGAAAAGGGGACATATGGTGATATTTTATTTGTATTAAAATGTTATTTGTATGTTAATAAATAAAGTTGCCCGGGGGTCAGAGCTATTAGCAAGCCATAGGAAAGCAGGGTAGTGGTGGCATACGCTTGTAATCCCAGCACTTGGTAGGCAGAGCTAGGTAAGTCTCTGTGTGTTCAGGGATACAGCCAGCATTAGATACACACACCTTTAATTTCAATACCAACCATAGAAGACCTGGAGGTCTATACAGACAGGCGGTGATGAGGCGATCATGTGGTTGGGTTTACAACCAATGAGAAGGCAGAACAGAAACTCTATATAAAGACTTTAACACAGGAAGTAGCTGTGGTTTGGAGAGGTAGGACCACTGCAGGAGGAAGGGTAAGGTTTTAGCTTTTAGCTCTGACCTCCGGGCAACTTTATTTATTAACATACAAATAACATTTTAATACAAATAAAATATCACCATAGATGAATGACTTGGTATTTATAGAAGAAAACACCTGCCACTGCTCCTATCCTTTTGAGGAAATTAATTTCATAATGCACTCTATCTTAGTTAGGGTTTCTATTGCTGTTATGGAACACCATGACCAAAAAGCAAGTAGGGGGAAGGTAAGGGTTTATTTGGCTTACATTTCAGCATTCCTATTCATCACTGAAGGAAGTCAGGACAAGAACTCAAACAGGGCAGAATTCCGAAGGCAGGAGCTGATGCAGAGGCCATGGAGGGGAACTGCTTACTTGCTTCCCATGGCTTGCTCATCCCACCTTCTTACAGAACCAAGGACCAGCAGTCCAGGGATAGCACCATCCACCAAGGACTGAGCCCTTCCCCATTGGTCACTAAATGAGAAAATGCCTTACAGCTAGATCTCATGGAGGCATTTCCTCAATTGAGGCTCCTTCGTCTGATGACTCTAGTTTGTGTCAAGTTGACACACAAAATCAGCCAGTATACACTCCATACAGTTATTCATAAGATTCAGAGACATGGAGGCTATTTGTCTGCAGGAAACACACTCCATAACTGCTTCCTCCTCCCTTCATCCTTCTCTTTCTCTTCTCATAGTTAATTTGTCAAATGAATCAACTATTTACCAAAACTTATCACATTTTCTGCTGCCAGAAAAACTCAAACCAAAATATATAACTTCCATCCCTAAAATGCTACTGTTTATGAGACCATGTTATATTTATAATTGTCTTGTATAGAAGTTGGATTTATATAGGGAATGTTCTTTAGAATTGTCAACTTCATTACCTGACAAGACAAGAGCTTTAGGTAATTGGGGTGGTTCTCCTCAAACAACACAGCTAATAATTTACAAAGTTTCCTTTGATGTTCTAAATAGGACCTTGGCAACACACACACACACACACACACACACACACACACACACACACACACACACCACACATCACTCACTCACTTTCCCCATAAATGAATTTTGTGTGTTTTAATTTCATGTGCAACCTAAAATGAAGTGTCAGGTCTTGATAACTTAAAACACCTTAGCTAACCTCATTAATTTTAATTCCATTAATTTATGCTTTGTGAGAACTTAATCAGATTTATTTTCCCTGTAAAAAATATTATCTAAGAGTACGTATCTTCAATGCAACCAAATTATTTCATCAGTCCCCAAATTGGGTATTCTATAGACATCATCCTATAATGTTTTGTGATATCCAATTAATGACAGTAAGGAAACCTGAATCTTGAGATTATTTATTTTTTCAATTCCCTCAAGTACTATGGTCTCAGACTCAGCATTATCTCAAGTTATACTCAGAAAAGTAAATTTCCACCCAAATTTTCCAATATTTTTATTTCATATAGCATAGACTTCCATGGCACTAAGTACATGCCAAGCAATATTATAAACGTTTTACAAATACAAATGTATTTAAATTTTAAAATGACTGTTTAAGATGTTACTGTCATCAATTTCCAGCTGAAAAAAATTACGTATAGCGAATGAAGTTGTTTGACTAATGTCATACCGTTAATAAAATAGAGATGAGGATCAAGCTCAGGAAAGACAGCACTGAAGTTACAATTCAGTGATATTATTTGCAAACAGCTCCTTAAAAGCCTTAAATTTAACTTTATTTATTCACCACAACCACTTATACGTCATAACAAAAAATTTGCAGTCAAAAAAGCTGAAAAGAAAATGAAAGATTTAAAGTGTCTGTGTGTGTGTGTGTGTGTGTGTGTGTGTGTGTGTGTGAATGTGTGTGTATAATTTTTTTTGCATGTGTCCTTCACTCCTCATTGCATGACTGACTGTCTTAGGAAACTCTTGAATCTTGCATTCACTGTTTATGACTTTTTTGAGGCAGGGTCTCACTATGTAGCTGTGTTGTCTAGTTTTACAACTTGGTACAAGCTAGAGTCATTTGGGAAGAGAGAGCCTCAGCTGAGATAATGATCCCACAAGTTGGCCTATGGGCAAACCTGTGGTGCATTTTCAAAATGATTGGGGCTTATTTATTAAGTAACTCCCATTGTTGGTCCTAAGATATATAAGCAAACAGTCTGAGAATACCTTGAGGAGCAAGCCAGTAGAGAGTGCTCTTCCATGTCTTTTGCATCAGTTCCTGCCTCTAGTTTCTGCCATGATGAGTTCCTGCCCTGACTACTCTGGATGATTGATTATAAGGTGTAAACTGAAATAAAGCCCTTTCTCCCCAAGTTTTTGATCATGGTGTTTTATTATAGCAATAGAAAAGTAACTAAGACAGTATTCCTGGCTGGTATGTAATTCAGTATGCAGTTAGCCTCTAACTCATTGAGATCAACATGCTTTTGCTTTCAGGGTGTTAGGACTAAAAGTGTATGCCAACAGATCTAGCCACAGCTTTATTTTTAAAAATATGAATAACAATTCTTTTTTTGTATTATGTGAATGTTTGTTTCATTTCAAAAATAAATTATGCAAAGTATATTAAGGTATGTAATATATGCTTATGGTTACCATTCAATAAATTAATGTATCCATTATGTCATAAAAGCAGCTAAAATATGGGACATTTTTGTAACTGTGAATTCCATCATTTTTTTAGGGGTCATGGAAATAGTCTCCATATATTTCTAATTTTAGGACATTTGCTGCTCAAATACAACAAAAAGTATGAAAGAATTAAAGAGCTATGTATTAATGTCTTTTCTTCTGAAAGATGATTTGTGAACAAATGGAAAGCCAGCTAATTCTTAAGTCATTAGCCTATCTAAATCATGTGCAAATATGAAGCCAATTCAAATGTTCAATTTCTATGCTAGTATTACTCTTTGCTATAGTCGGTAAAGAAATATATAATTTTGCAATTAGTTCTTGTATTAAGATAGGGTAATTGTCAAATTGTGAAAAGTTGTTTTCTGAACTCTCTTCAATTAATCCAAAATGCTTTGATGAAATTCACAACTCAATTGTTCATTGTTCATATGTATAACACATATATATGTATGTATGTATACATATATATATAGTTTTTTGTGTGTGTATGCATGTGTGTATGTATGTATATATGTATGTATGGCCCTATCTCTACCATGGTTGATGGCATGGTAACAAGTGGCAAACATAGTGGCAGGGGAAGGAACCTTTGAGCTCAGGAAATGGTGGGAGGATTTTAACCCCAAAGCCTACCCCCAATGACATACTTCTGCAAGAAAGGCTATGCCACCTATACCTCTCCAAATAGCACCATCAACTGGAGACCTAGTGTTCAAATCTTAAGAATGTGGGTGACATTTCTCATTAAAACCACCACATTCCACTCCCTGGCCTCCATAGTCTCATTACCATCTTATAATATAAAATGAATTTAGCCCAACTTCAAAGTTTGCTATAGTCTTTCACAATTGCAATACTATTTAAAAGATCAAAGTCTCTTCTAAGACTCAAGGAAATCTCTTAATTGTATTCTTTCTAAAATGAAAAAGCAAATTATATGCCTCCAACATATAATGGCACAGAGTTATGTATTACCATTTCAAAATGGAAGGAATGGGGCATAGTGAGGAAATAAAGGATCAAAGCAAGAATAAAACCCAGCAGGAAAAAGACCAAATCCTGTATACAAAGGGCAGTGTATGAGACTTCCATTTTATAGGGCTTAGATCATTTTGTCCTTACAGCTTTTTTGCATACTTTTCTCTTTTGCACTAGTTACATTTTCTGTATGTAGCTCACTCACCTTGGCAAATGTCCCATGGCATTAGCAACTCCATCTTTGGGTCTTCAATGCAACCCAGATTTCACCATAATAGCTTCAAGAAATTGCCTCTCATGGACTTCAGGCAAAAATGCCACATGCTGCCTGTCCTCAGCAGTTTTTCTGAAACCACGTCGGTTATTTGGGAGTAGGTATTTGGAACAGGAAAACTCTGCTTACATATAAGTCTTTTTTATTTATAAAAGTAGGAAGCTTGGCTTGATGGTATCTTGTTCTGAGATAACACCTTCCTGGGTTCCAGTATAATGCAGGCCTTGTCTTAATGGTACCAGTCCCTTTAACAACTTCAATTTCAGCACTTGCCTTAGCTCTAACATTAAGTTTCATGGTGCATTTTTTTCTCTCCAAACTGTACATTTTGGATTTGTTTTAGCTCTACTTGTTCTTTTTATCTGTACACTGGCACACATGTTACATATAATCACCACACTACAGATTCGGGGTCATGCTATCTTGAAATTTCATCCTCAAAAGAATTTGTTTCATTACTTTTAAATTTAGCATTGGGCAAATTCCTAAGATAGTGGTAGAAGGCAGCCAGCTTCTTCAGAAGCATATTGCATAAATGGTCTCTAGTCCAGTTGTTAATTTTGTTCTTTTCTGAAACCTCTTTACCTTGGCCTCCACAATCTGCAATGTTCGTGGTAGTGCTATATTGTATGCTTCTACTAGAATGGTCCCGGAAGCTATTCTTACAGTATTCAACTACTTCTCTTCTACCAATTTCTGAAGTCTTCTATGTTCCTCCTCTAAACAATGTTGTTAGTTTCTTGAAAACAACAACTTCCTACCTGGTACCAACTTCTGTCTTAGTTACTTTTTTTTGTTGTTATGATAAAACACCATGACCAAGGCAACTTATGAAAGGAATAGTTTATTTGGGGTTATGGTTTGGGCTTATATAGGCTTATGGAATAGAATTCAGCAACAACTGACAGTCTCACATCCTCAGTGGAAAGCATAAAGCAGAGAGAACAAACTGGAAGTGTTAAAAGGCTTTAAACTCCCCAATCCTGCCTCTAGTGACTAACTTCCTCAAGCAAGGCCACACCCCTTAAACTGCTCTAAGCAGCATTATCAACATGCTACCAAGTTTTCAAATACTTGAGACTATAGGGGACATTTCTCTTTTAAACAACCACAGAGTATAACCTGTAACTGTGAGCTAAAACAAACACTTTCTCCTGTAAATTGCTTTCATCAGGATACTTTATCCCAGCAACAGCAACTAAACTAAGACAACAAGAGCAGAGTTGGAAATTTTTTTAAAAAAAATAAAAAAAGCCAAACAAACAAAAACTAAAACAAAAACATCATTTTACCTAATTCTCAAGGAAAGGACTTTATCATAAATAAAATTTAACTCCTAAAGGTTTTGCCTAAAATTGCTTCTCCCTTGCTGTGATGAAACAC
Source organism: Peromyscus leucopus (assembly GCF_004664715.2). Classification (NCBI taxonomy): domain Eukaryota; kingdom Metazoa; phylum Chordata; class Mammalia; order Rodentia; family Cricetidae; genus Peromyscus; species Peromyscus leucopus. The sequence goes on from NC_051083.1 coordinate 41,738,414, forward strand.
CGAGCAAATTGACCTGGAAAGAAATTATTTCATTGTATAGCTTGCCATCCATCACTAATGGATGCTAGGGCAAGAGCTCAAAGGATGGGTATAGATGTAGGAACTGAAGCAGAGACAACAAGGGATAATGTCTGTTGGATTGTTCTCTATGGCTTACCGAGATTGATTTCTTAAACAAACCAGGACCACCTGCCCAAGGGTGGCTCTTCCCATGTGAGGCTTGCACTTCCTATATCAAAATTAATCAGTAAAATGTTCCACAGACATGTCCACAAGCTAATGTGTTGGAGGTAATTTTTCAACTGAAGTTTCCTCTTCCCAGATTAATCTGGTTTTATCAGGTAGACCTAAATTATCCAACACTATTGATCCCTTGCCATCTTGATACACAAACACATCACTGTCATACCATAACCTTTCCTTTCTTGTTTATCTCCAAAACCTCATGTAAAAATTATAATAAAAACATAGTATAACTTTAACTATCCCATAATCTTTGAAAGTTTCAACACTTTACAATTCCAAATTCTCTTTAAAAATCTGAACTTTCATGATTTTGGGCCCCTAGAACATAAAAGCAAAATAAAACTAACAAAAAAATCCCTTTATTTTTCTGAAATGAAAGAACCATGGTACAGTAGTAATCAGATCAAAATAAAACCAAACTAAAGCAATATAAACAGCTCAATGTTTAGTGTTTGGGAATCATCCATTTTATGGATACCAAAGGGCTTAGGTTGCCTCACCTCTCCATCTATTCCATCTGATAGGCTCAGGCTGCTTTACTCCACACCTTCTGCTGTCCTTGATGATCATCTCAGGATCCTGGCATTTCCAAAATGCTGGGTTATCCACTATACCTGATTCTGAACCTTTGCCAGGGTTCTCTCTCAGACTCTCATGGTGCCAAGCCTCTGCTTCTCTCCATGACTCCTTTAATCCTGAGGTATCTACTGTGAGTGAAACTGAACCCTTGCCAGTGGAGTCTCCAAGCCTCTCTTCAGGGACTCTGCTCCTGATCTTTCAGCACCAAACCCCAGCTTTTCTCCTTGACCACTTGACGTCTGAAAACCTGTACTAGTTGGCAGATTCTTACACATTACCAAGTTCTTTTGCCAATTGCCCTGCCTCCTCCATTGACCCCAACTGGACCACAGCTTCTGTGTACTGACCCTAAGGAATATACAATACTTTCCAGATGATTTTTCCTCAGCAACGCTTCTCTCTTGTTAATCACAGCTGATTCTTCATCCCTAGTTAACCAACATAGACTATTTAATTGAGCAAACATTTCAATAATACAAACTCCTAATCCAAAATATCACCTGAATATCCTTAATATGTCTTGGCTTCTCTCTAAAACTTCACAAATCCATCCTCCATTATCTAAACCTCTCTCAACAGTCCTATCACCTAAGCTCCTGTAAGAGCTCATAAAGCTCGAGTACTCAACAGCATTTTCAAGCCCAAAGCTCCAAAACATTTCTTTAATCTTCCCAAACTAATAGGATCATGTTCAACTCTTTGTTACCAATTTCTGTCCTAGTTTGCTTTTCTGTTGCAGTCATAAAACACTGACCAAAAGCAACTTGGGAAGTTGTTTATATGTTATATTCTTTTACAGATGGAAGTCAGGACAATGTCTCCAGACAGGAACCTAGAGATGGGAACTGAGGCAGAGGCCATATTTCTTCCTATGTTATAAAGATGTTCCTACTTGAAAAGAACAAGAAGAAACAATAAAATCTGTTGTGTCTGTTTTAGGACTTTTTCTCATAGCTGTGTGAACATGCCTAAGAAAACTAAATAAAGGGAGGAATTATTTATTTTGGCTCCGATTTCAAAAGGTTCAATCCATAGTTGTTTAGTCCCATAAGCCTGAACACAACATGTAGATTTTAGAATGTGTGGTTAATGCTGTTCTTTTCATCTCTGTGATTACAAAGTACAAAGAGAATCAGGAAGGGGCTTAAGATAATATATTACCAAGGGTATGTCCTCAATGACCCAATTTTCTATTGATAGGGGCCACCTCTTAAGATTTCCAGACTTCTCAAATTGTAATATCAAGTGGAACTATATTCATGTAATATGGAATAATTTGTAGGATGCTTTATATACAACTGTAACACCATGTAATAAATATCACTCATTGGGGACTACTGGAGTGTAAGGAAGCTTGTCTCTAAAATGGAAATTAAATTTAAATTATACATTCCTTTTTGTTTTTTTACATTCCAATAAAAATTTCCCCTTCCTCCCCTCTTCCCAATTCCTTTCTCTCTCCTTTCTCCTCCCCACCCCATCCACTTCTCCTCCACTATTTCTCTTCAGATACAGATAGGCCTCCTGTGGATATCAGCCAGCCATGGTATATCAAGTTGCAGTAAGACTAGGCACCTTCTCTTCTATTGAGACTGGATGAAACAATCTGGGAGGAGGAATTTGTCCCCAAAGCAGGTAAAACAGTGAGAGACAGACCCTACTCTCACTGGTAGGAGTCTCACATGTAGACTAAGTTACACAACTATAACATATATGCAGAGGTTCTAGGTCAGTCCCTTTCAGGCTCTCTGGTTGTTGATTCAGTTTATATGAGCCCCTATGAGCCCAGGGTAGTTGGTTCTGTGGGTTTCCTTTGGTGAACTTAACATCACTGGGATTCTACAATCCTTCCTCCCCATCTCTTGCAGGATTTTCCAATCTCTGCCTAATGTTTGGCTGTTGGTCTCTGTATCTGTTTCCATCAGTTTCTGGGTGAAGCCTCTCTGATGATGGTTGAGCTAGGCATCAGTCTATAAATATAGCAAAATATCAGTAGGAATCATTTCATTGATTTTTTTCCCATTTGTGTTTGGTTTTACTCTAGATCTCTGGGGTATCCAGCCTCTAGATCGTGGCCCCTAAGGATGAGCTCCCACTCAGGGTATGGGTCTCCAGCTGGTTCATTCGTTAGTTGGTCACTCCCACAATTTCTGCACCATCTTTATCCCAACACACCTTTTAAGGGGGACAAATTGTAGGTTGAAGGGTTTGTGGTTGGGTTGGTGTCCCAGTCCCTCCCCTAGAAGACTTGCCTGGTTACAGGACATGGCTTGTTCAGGCTCCATATCCCCTATTGCTACGAGTCTTAGCTAGGGATACGCTCATAGATTCCAGGGAGTTTCCATTGATCTAGGTTTCTAGCTTATTCCAGAGATGCCCCCAAATTCCAGTTGTCTCTCCCGGTATTCTCTCCCTCCATTCTTCCTGCACCTGCTCCTGCCTGTTCTCATCTCCATTCCCCCTTCCAAGCCCCTCCATCTTCCATCTGCAATGTCCATTCTATTTCCCCTTCACAGTGAGATTCATGTATCCTCCCTTGAGCCCTCCTAGTTACTTAGCTTCTCTGGGTCTGTGGATTGTAGCATGATTCTTCTTTACTTTATTGCTAATATTCACTTATGAGTGAGCATGTACCATATTTGTCTTTCTGAGTCTTGAGTTATCTCACTTGGGATGATCTTCTCTAGTTCCATCAATTTGCCAGCAAATTTCCTAATGACATTGTTTTTAACAGCTGAATAATACCTTGTTGTGTAAATGTACTACATTTTCTTTATCCATTCTTTGGCTGAGGGACATTTAGGTTGTTTCTGGCTATTACAAATAAAGTTGTTATGAACATAGTTGTGCAACTGTCCTTGTGGAATGGTGGAATGTTCTTTAGGCATATGCCCAGGAGTGGTATAGCTGGGTCTTGAGGTAGATCAATTCCCAATTTTCTGAGAAACCACCATATTGATTTCCAAAAAGGCTATACAAGTTTGTAGTACAGTTTTGCTCTCAGGTAGTTACTCACTGGTTCTTGCTGCTGTGGCTGGCTGAAGTCTTCTGGGGTTGGGGGCAGAGCCCAACAGCACGGCCAGTCAAGAGCTAGGAAGGCTTGGTGGGAGGAGATAGGGAGACAGAATCCAGGGAAGTGGGCAGCTCTGCTGGGTCACTCACTTGTTCTGACTGTTGTGGCTTGCACCTGAGTGGCACAAGTCTGCTGGACTTGGGGGTAAATTATACATTCTTATTTAAAATAAATTAGTCTGCTTATAACATAAGTAAGTATTATAATTATTTTTCTTTTTGTTTGTTTTACAGTTACATAATGACTGTGTATTGTGAGTTGGATACTGTTCTGCATGATAAGTATAGCATAACAAAATAAAGAGACAGACACTTAATTTTAGAAAAGTTATGCTTTAGTGCAGACACAACAATTGAGGAAATAAAAAATATATATTTGATTACAAATTGAGGTATTTTTGAAAATATACAGGTATAATTGCCTTATATTATTCATTCTACATTTACTAAAATTAATGACACTAGTTTGTTCTGTATAAATCCATATACCTATCATCTGTTGACATATTTTTTTAATTAAAAGGCATAAAGGTGAGACTGTCTAGAAATAACACAAATTAAAAATTAAGAACCCAGAAAAGGTTATTTTGAAAAATTGAAAAAGTCAACAGAGATCTGAAAAAGGGAAAGTTGTAAAAATAATGGAATATTACAGATAGAAAAAGTAGTAATTTGACAATAAAAGTGGTTCAAAAACATTCTTTATGCATATAATTGTATTAAATTCATAGTGTGTAGATGCATTATATTATATTAAATCCTATTTTAAGCAATAGAAGTCAGCCATTTTCCAAATAATTTACATTTGTTTTACCAAACTTTTACACTAATTTCCTAAAGGATTATTGTAAAATTTAATAATCAATTTTTATTATAATATAGTTTCTATTATTTGTTCAGTCTTTTTCAGCATCATTAGATAACAAGAAAATTTCTTGAACTTCATGTGTATAAGATTTACTGACTTTCATAGGGTTAATCCATTTGGCAGAATGATTTTAATTTTACCTGGTAAATCAGGAAAACAATCATTCTAAGATGGACCATAGTCAAGTCTTTGTGGAATAGGATATTTTTTTCAAAAACTTTTCCCTTAGATAAAATATTCTTAAAATTATTTTTCTAACATCAGGATATGGACATCCACAGTTTGATGTAGGGTGGAATAGGTAACACTTTGGCCTTGCACAGCACTTTGTTAACCACTTTTTTTTTCAAATGGCAATTTCTTTTGTTGCTAGATGGCAGATTTGTAGGAGAGTGGCATCCAGAAATCATTGCAATTGCAGCTGTATTTCATGCAATTGTTGAAGAGTTTTCTCTGTTCAAGGATTTCAAAATACTTTTCAATGGTAAATTGCCTTCATGATATTCTCTTTTTGAAAACTATAAAATCCAAAGCATAGGGAGTTATAGTTTACCAAGGTCAGCTATTAATTTTCTTCATCAATACATCCGTTGTCCATTTATTAAAAGACTGAATACTTTTCTGGGTGCAGTGAAATCTTAAGAAAATAATAAAGGCAAGGTTCCTTAAGTCAGATGTTTGGTTTAATGAGAGGGGAGAGAACAGAAGGAAATTACGCATATGTAGAAAACATTTTTAGAGCAATTATAGTCATTTCCATTAAGTGCTTTAGTCTTTAGAGTGTTTTTTAAAAAAAGGAGGTGCATCGAATGAAGTTACAGTGTATAATTAGGATCAATGACCCTGAAAAAGTTTTTAATGAGTAAAGCAGATGATTTTGTACTGCAAAGTGGAGATGACATTCCAGGCAGATTAAATGGCATATTTAGTGAGACAGAGGCCAAAGAAAGCAAAATTTATGCATGGATTGACCTCCACTCTTGTCAAATACAAGAAAAGGCTGCATAGTCAAATAAAATCAGTAAAGAGTTGAATCTCTGTTAAGAAGAACCATAGGAGCAAAGATGTGGAAAACAAAAGCAAAATGACAAGAGAGTATGTTCTTATTATACTACATGTGCAAAACAATCATACAAGAGAAATATAATGAAATATGAGGACGGAGTCTTTGATGATTTATGTATTCCATGGTGAATATTGCTTATCACAGAACATCAGAATTATGTGTTTTTTAATGATAAATTTGGATTTCAAAAATAATGAAAAAAGCATTTTTAAAACTCATACCAAAATTTACAAATTTGGATAGTGGCAACTGTGACTATTTCAAAATATATAAATATCCCTGAGTAAAAAAAATTCAATGATGGGGAGGAATGTGTCAGATAGAAAATCTGAGCTTTGTTTATCCCTGTATATATAGATCTGTAAGTGCAGAGTTGTATGATATTTAGTTGAAATCAATATCCTGATCACCTGATGCTCCATTATTCTATTACAGATTATTCATAATAAAAACTTCAACAGCTGAGTCTTCACATTCCAAAGAAATATAACTATTTGAACAAAAACAACAACAACAACAAAAAACCTTAAAAAATTCTCAGGCGAAAATGAAGGGACTCATTGTTAAAAATAGCAAAAAAGCAAGTTCCAAAAGATTTGATATTTAAACTGTCATATCCTATTGCTAACCAAAAGTGAACAAAATTTCTAATAGTATTTTTAATCATAATTGTCTGTCACCACACCTCCATATATATTTCAAAGCACACATGCATATATATATGATTATTTTATCTATAAACATAAATATTGAGCTTAATAATCTAATGAACATAAACTCTAAAACTAAATTTACATTTTGTGAATGATACTGTTTTCTTCTTAATTATTTTACTGTGCATATTTCCATCAAACTCTTTCGATTTAGAGAGGAGACAGCCATTAACCTTAGAGGCCATTGAGGGTTGACCTCTCTGTTTTAATTGAGGCACTATAGAGGGTCTTGATTGGGTTCACTTTCTCTGCCAATTAAAGAATTAAAAGGCAGAAAAATCTTGAGCCCTACAGGGAGCAGTGAAAAAACCTTAAATACAGCACACAATAGCAGACAGAGCCTGCAATTGAAGAAAGGTATTTATTGAGGTTAAACAAATAAACACAGGCAGCAGAAATACAGAAAGAAAGACCCTCTGAAAAGCAGGCAGGTGGGAGTGGGGGACTGAAGAAGCCAAACATTCTGATCCCTTTTCAAGAATCGCTTTTGAACATCCCTTCTCTGAAGCCCCTTCTCTGAAGCCCGTTCTCTGAAGAGTTTTTCTCCCCCTAATTTCGGGTTGGTCAGTTTGAAGAAACATAGGGTGGTTGATTGGCCCCCAACTGTTGTGTAACATGTCCTGATCTGGACTTGAATATGTTGAAGCAGTCTCCAGAGGGCCTGATGTTGGGATGACAAAAAGCCTACAAGACCTTTGTTTTAAGATGTCAGGCTTTTGTCTCAGGTCAGAAGGGGGAGGAAGATGTCAACCATCTTGGAAGTTTGCCACCTTTATTACCTAACCATGACCTCTCTCTCTGTCTGCCTACTTGCTCTCTCTTAATTACCTTTGGATCCCAGCTCTCAATTTTCTGAATAATACACACTAATGGAGAAGTATCTGTAGTTTGAGGTTTTTGCTATTGTTGTTTTTAAAAACTTTTTTTATGTCTTGTTGAGCCAGCTTACATCCTCTTAGAACTTCTCTGGTGAGCTTTGAAAGGAGAATTCCTGGAAAGAAGGTATGTCTGGATACCGATGGACTGATTAGCACTGCAGAGTTTCCAATGTTGCCCGTCCATAAATTGGTTACCTTATCCTGAATCGTCATCCCTTACCCTACATCTGTGTCTGAATAAACATCTTATGGCTGATGAAAACATTTTGGAAAGTATTAACTTAGCAGACTAACTACTAGCTTCCATGAATGCAAAAGCTAAGATGGTCATCAGGTAGCATCTGTGGTTCATAGAAAAGCTTCTTTTATTTTGCTGTATCTGCTTTTCAGTTGTACTCATCAATGTACCTTAAACTGACCTTGATTTGGGAATTTATTTGTTCTGCAAAACCATAAAACTTCATAAAACTATTCTACATTGGAAGATGAAATTTGGAGCAACATAAACCTACATTGCTCGGCCATGGTCACATAAAATAGCTCCAGAATAAAATCTTATTTCATCTAAAATGAGAGCTATGCTTTTTGCATCAACACCTTCAGCACATTGAAGTACCATGTTTTGCTCAGGTGCCTGTGTTCAACCATATTGAGGATGTCACATCTCTACACATCCCTGAAGTAGGGGGATAAGTGTACAGATATGTTCATGTGGCATTTCTCTAAGCTATTGTACTTTCAAATGTAGTGGAGATAGTTCCTCTGGATGACAGTGGTCCTCTAAATTTTCATCATAGTTAATGGACAGGTTCCACCTTTAAATGAACACATTACCAGCAGAAGGGCATTTCTTTTTCTGTGTAGATACCCCCAGTGACCTCTTTAGTTGTCTTGAAACCTAAACCATTGTCATTGTAGTTCGCAAGGAGCATCTCCTTGTCATTTTTCTTCCCAGCAGAATTCTCTTTTTGTTTTTGTAAGATGGTGTGCTGCTTTTGCTAAGTGTGCTCAGTTTGAATGTAACAGACCTGAAAGAAATGAGGATATTCTAAAGAGATACCTGTATCTCTCAATCTGACTACCAGACAATCAAAACAATGGCCCCCAAAGATATGGAATTTCTCCAGGACTCTCATTCTGTGAGAAGGAAAATGAACCAGTCAGGGAGCACAGTTTGTGTCCCTGAGAGAGATTTTACACAGTTCTAACAACTTGTCATACCACCTTATAGGTTAAGACTGAAGTCCAATAATAGGTGAGTGATGGCTGGGACCACACCTAACCAGGACTGCTGAGATGTACATATACTTGTTGCTCTATTCAAGCTTTGATCAAACTCCAGGACCCTGAGACTTTGTAGCATCCTGAATCTCTGTTTTTCCTCCCAATGTGGTCATATTGAATAAATCTCATTTTTCTGTTTTCCACTTTTAGTATGTCTCTTTTAATTGGTTTATTGAGGGCAAGTGGCCAGACTGATTTAGGGTAGAGGTGTGTGACCCCCAAGTTTGATAACATGGATATCGGCCACCTTCTAGGCAGCCTGAAAGTGTAATCTGAATTTTCTCTGGTGCTAGGTGGAGATATGAAATGCCCATTTATCCTAAAGATATTTTATTCTTAACATTGCTTCTTATCTCCAATTAGTTATTTGGCATATTTCTACTGTTGAGATTGCCTGACTCTATAACTCTAACTTAAAAAAAAAAATAACTTCAGAAAGAATTGTTATTGGAAAGCAGATACTGCCCAGAATCTCAATGCCTGTCCTGACACTTGGCATTTTTATACATTTTATTGTAGCAGAGCAAACTAAAATTATAGAATACAAGAAAAACAAACAAACAACACATTTATAAAGGAGTTATGCTTTATCTGGAAGAAAGCATCTTTCCTCATGTAAGCATTGACAGGCAAAGCAAGCAAAACCCTGCCAGGCTTGCTTACTTATTAGATCACCTATCACCATTATTCTCTTGCAAACTGATCTTTCCTCAGTTAGTATGCTAACTTCTGAGAGCTATACCTTCTTTACCTATTAGTGTGTTAATAGGATGATAGGATGCAGTCATTTTCCAGGCCTGAAAAACTTTAGATGAGTCAAACAAGTCTCTTCCCTTTAAACAACTTCCACTAGAGACCAATGAACTCATCTAAACATGAGAAATTTTCATCTACTGCCTCCCAAAGCCCTTAAGGAGCATGTTCCCATTCAAAAAGGAGGACTGCGTTTCTATAAGGCTTATTGTCTCTACCCTATTTCCCCAAAGCAAACTTAAATAAAACTATCTCCTCTATCACTTGCTGTCTCCAGAACTGCTTTAGGAGAGGAAGTAGGTAGTAGGACCTCCAGGCCCTGATAAAGGACTGCTTTGTCTTTTAGATTGTTATCTATCTTCTAGCTGCCATCTAATCTCATCATGTCAACAAGACTAAGAACCTGTGAAAGTCATCTCAACTTTGTCAATATAAGTACAAATTTAAAGGGATCAAAACAAAAGTATTGTGAGAGTCAATGTTAGGTTTTACTTTTTAATTTCTGTGCCTAAGAGATCCATAAAACAAAAATGCCTCTAGTCTGTATGACCCTTGCCCAAGGACAGATATTTTCTGAGATGCTGGAGGCTATTGCTCAAAAAAAAAAAAAAAAAAAAAAAAAAAAAAAAAAAAAAAAAAGGCCACATGCTTCCATTTCTCTAAACAAGTTTGGTTGATCCAGCTGCACTGGATGTGCTTGATCATATGTAGATGGGAGGTTCACAGGCAGAAAATACATTGGGATATATGCTTGGCTCTAATTGGACCTGGTGGTAAATATGTAACTTTGTGTGTTTTTCTTTGTAAGCCTCTGCAAAATGTGACTCATTTTCACCATTTTCTGGCAACCCCAGAATGGACTAACCAAGAGTCCATCATCCTGGCAAGCATTTAAGTAAAGCTTACTTCAAATTTGGCTCAGAAATTGTGGCAGTGGTCTTATTCTTGACTGGTGGGATTAACATTTTCTGGAGACCCTAGTGAGATTAAGACCACCTACCCAAATTCTATAGGTGGACTTTTTCTCCAGAGCTCTAGGACTGAGCGGCTACCTTAGGAAGCAGGTGACTTGAAATGTTTCAAGGCTCTGAGGCTGCCTTCAGTTTTATAGACTTTCAGAGTGAACTGCCATGCTGAGAAAAGCAGCAAGCACCTACAGGGGCCTCCTAGTGAATCATAGTCTGGTTGTTCTGTGGGGATTCCAATCTTGAATGTGGAGGGGGTCAACCAGACCACAATATTCTCTCCCCTTTAGGGCAAATAGTGAGATGTTGCTTGCCTGCCTGCTTCTTGTTGGTTAGAAAGTTTTGTGTGTTTCATGCAGAAAGTGTTGTCTGTCTGTTTTGTGTGTATAGATAGGCCTGTGTTTTCACGTGTGTTGTAAGTTTTGTTGCAACCATGGAGCTGAGAAAGAAAGGTTTAGGCTCTTTTGAGTGTGAGTATATGGTGGCCACCCACCACATGTTTTATTTCTGACTGCTCTGCTTTGAGTGCATGAGTTTTCTGTGTTCTGTGTATTTATATTTTCACATAGTTGAAAGTTTCCTGTATGTCCTATGGGACTAACAATATGTCTACACAAAGATCCATCGTGAAACTTATTTTTTGATTTTACATTTTATGTTTACTTAGCAAAAGCAATTCATATATTTTTGATCACTTAATAATATATTTTTAGTTATCTTGCCTATCAGGTATCCCAAAATATGCCAAGACAGTTTTTCAGTATGAACTTAGTTTATATTGAACAGTTTTCAATATGAACTTATACATACAACACCAAATACCTGATATGTGAGGGGAAAATAAATACTGTGAAAGAGAACTTGAAATAAGGTGTGTCTGCAAAAATTGCTTAAAAATTTAATAATAAAGAGGGGATGGCATGTTGCAGCAGGTCCAGATTCTAATTATCTTATCTCAGGCAAACTTTAGCTTCTGAATAGCCATTCCTTGCCTACTGCTTTGTCAGCCCTGGCATCTAGTGACTAATAAATAATAACTCTTTGAAATCTACTAACTTAAGTAGACAGCTTCCAACAACATAAAAGTCATCCGATAACATCTGAGGTCTACAGAAAAGCTTCCCCTATATTGCTGTAATCATGTTGAGGAGTTTGAGATCACCATGTAGACCACCAGTCAGCCAAATTTTACTAAAGCTACTGTTGACCATGGCTCCTTGGTCAGATTCAAGACTGTGGCCCTTACTGAAACTGGGATGGGTTTTTAGAAGCAAAAGCCACTATTACTTTTTTTCCTGCATACCTGCACCAGAGATAATATGCAGGCCTTTTGCAAGCAGTGGTTAAACAAGTTTACAGAACTAAAATAAGCAGTTACACATTTCTGGAACAGGACAAAAAAACAAGGCTTTAGTGGTCAGCATTCCTGGAATATTTTAGCAGGATTAAATTCTTGTAATTGTCTTAACAGACTGAGGCTGCAAACAGGGCTGGCCTCAGCCCTCTAAGATTGTTGCTCTAGTCAAAACGTAGTCCTTAGCTCCTTCAACCACCTCTCTGGTGTACTCACTAGTGTATTTTTAACTTGCCTTGATTTATGACCTTTTTGTTCTGTAAAATTATACAGTTTTCTGAAACTGCTTTCACATTAAAACATAGAATTTTGGATAACCAAAATCCATGTTCCTGGGCTATGGTCATTCAAAAATGGCTCCAAAACAAATTCTCTCTTATTCCTTTTAAGGTGTGGAGTGTGTCAATACCCAATATCAGTCACTACATTTGGTTCTTTAAGGTATGCTTACTGTATCAGTGCCTTTGTCTCTCTACTTATTAGATATATTATTCACAATGAATTACACATGTTATAATCAATATTTGCAATAAGGAAACTTCAATATGAACTAAGTTCATACTGAAAACCTGTTTTTGCATATTTTGGAAAATATGTCAAACATATTTACTGCAATATGCAAGCATGGCTATGCATGTGTATGCAGACAGAAGATAGACAGAAAATATCTTAGCAAAGCAGGACAATATTTTTAGAAATCTACCTCTTCCAATACATTTTTTGTCATAGATTTTCCTATTGTGTTCCCTATTCTTGAATTCATGGAACATGTCTGAATATAACTAAATAAACATATAGATTCTTCTAGTGGGTTTTGGCTTTTTCATGACTCCTAGGAAACTATTAATGCATGGTAATCTCACAGTCTGTCCCACTAGCTGCGTATCTTAATTTCATCTATGATGCTCTACATCTCAGGATGGGCATTGTATGACTTGGTGTAATGCAGGACTTATCCAGATTCAGAAGATTGTTTCTAATTTACTGCTGTCCACTTCATCATTCTGAGTTCCAAAATACTGACATAGACATTTATATTTAGAAAAAAAATATTGACACAATGTAGCTATCATTTCCTCTAAATTACACTATCCTTCTCAAAATGTCCTTTTGTTTAGGTGATTCTTTAACTTATTAGTGTTTTCAATTTGAATAAAACTAAAATCTGGAATTTCTATAATTACACATGTTACCAAAATCAACATTACTGCATAATGAACTAATGTATATCTTCTGAGACACTATAAACTGAAAAATATTTTCCATAAGTACATATTGAATTGTTTAGTGAGTTGGCTAAGATTTTTATGTGCTCTGATCTAGTTGCAACATTCAGTGAATTAAATTTTTCCTGTTATTTGAACCTACAAACAAATAAAAAAAGTTAATTCTCCCTCCTGGTTTAAGATTGTTTTAACCAATATTTTTTTATTTCAATTGAAACACTAAGCCCTGTGGTATGCCTTAATAATATTCCAGCTGATAAAAACAATATGGGTCATTATATTCTTAAAATATGCAATTATACTTTAAACAAAGTACAAGCCTTCTGATAGGTCCTGACTATCATATTATTTGTTATCACACTTATCAGATGTCATAAGTAATTTGTTCCTGGAAAAAAGTTTTTCTAGTCAGAATTTGTGAGCAAACCATTTGGAATATAAAAAATGATTGTGTGTTTCTGTTTATTTTTTTGAGGATTCACAGGTTGCTAGCACTATTTTTCTCTATCAATGCCTGATGTGAGAAAATAAAATTGAAAGGATTTTTCTCTTTTTCCCAACTTGAACATGTAATTACCTTTCCTGAGGGGCAAACAAGTTGATGGAAGATAATTTAGAGTAGGAAGAAGGACTCTGAGTTTATTATTAATGTTAATGAAGCAGGCAAAATTTCGTTTAGGTACCTTTATGAATAAGAAGAAAAGTTAATATTGTATAAAAAATTAATGTGTTTGAATGTCCCTGAAAGGTAAAATCAGTACACTGTGTTCATACAGACTGCAGATACTGTTATACAGCTTTGAGTTTCATTTATTTTATGCTTTAGGTTAGGAGAAAAGGAATCATAATATAAAAATACATTTAATTCATTCATTGTTTATGAAATATATATTTTTGGCTAGTATATAGCATAAATTTCTTTCAATACATATTAGAATTTTTAAAGGAAAGTGTTGAAAAAAGGAAAGGAAAATCATTTACAGAAATATGACTTTATTGTTTCATTTTCATATAAAAATATCCTGATAAGTTCTTTAAGATTTCTTTTCAATCCCATTATATATTTTTAATCCTGTCTTTTTAATTAGAATAGCTTTAGATTTTTCTGAAACCACTGTTAAAGAATCAGTGACATTTCATATTGTTTTCATTAACTTCATACATAACCATATCGATAAAATATTTTAGTGCAAAAGTGCCTAGCTTTTTGAAAGAAAAAAATCAGTTTAATAAATTGAAGTGAATATTAAGCAATGAATATTTATAAAGATTCTCTTTTAAAAAATGAGAGTACTATAAAATTTAACTTGTTCAGCTTAGCTACCTGAATGTAAATTTTATAACAGAATAAATACAAAGAAAAATTTGATTTTTTTAGCTTGTTCTAAAATGAATCCTTATTACATAAGCTTTTACCTTTGTTTACCAAATTTCTCTCACTATTTCTTATCTCCATGAGAGGTTCAATTACTTTCCTTATTTTAACAACCAAGTGTTATATTCAGGTGTTCCGCAGGTCCACATAGATACTAGTATAATATTTGTTTATCAGTGCTATATCTATTCTTTCTGGTAGTGTTTATGGACCAATAAGCAAAGATTGTAAATATTACCCGTGTCCTTACAATTGTATCCAATAAAACTACCTTCTTCACAGTTCATCTACTCTCCATCTCTCCTGCAAATCCCTAAATTCTAACCTAGCTTCCCTGGACTTCTGTAGTGTTCTGTAGAAATCTTCTGTACCCTTTCAAACTGGTCTCTTCTTTCTTTCCTCAATCTGACTTTCATGCAACATTCATTACATTTCCCCACTATTCTGAAAATAACATCAACGCAACTCTGATTATAACAATCTCCTTCTTTGACATTACAAATTCCTTAAATACCATGTTCAGTATATCCTAGAAGTTTCTTTCTATCTGACAAACACAAAAATCTTGTGATTTCTTCACTTATTCTCAGAACTTTTCTGGGGAATAAAAGGACCCTTTATTTAGAGTTTTTATTTCTAGTAATATATTTTTCTTACCTCTGCTTTATTTTTCCATTTTCACTTTCCCCTTTGAATACTATTCATCATTCAGAAGTCCCTTGTTGATCTGCATTCACTAGTCCAATCTGTTCTTTGCCACACCGTTAGCATACTCCAGAAGGCTCAGGCCTTCTGTTTGGATTATCCCTAGAAAAAACATTGTTTCTAGGAACACCTTGCCTACAACACCTTTTCAAATGACCTACCTACTTTCTTTTAGGCTACCAACCAGCTCCTAAATCATGACATGGAGACTTATTATTAGTTATAAATATTCGGCCTTATCTTATGCTTGCCCCACTAGATCTTATAACTTAAATTAAACTGTTTCTCTTCATCTATGATTTTCCTCAGGGCTTTTTGCCTTTCTTTCATTCTGTATGTCCTACTCCATGTCTGGCTGGCTGACAGCTGCCTGGCTTCTGACCTTGGGTGTACCTCTCTCTTTCTCCCTCATTCTCTCTTTCCTCTTCTCTTGTTCTCTCTCCTCCTACTTATTCCCTCTGTCTGCTAGCCTCACTATTTCACTTAATGTGTAGCTATTAGCCATTCACTATTTTATTAGACAAGTAGGTGAAACAGTAGCACATCTTTACATAATTAAACAAATGCAGTATAACTAAGGCAAAACACCTTTACATCATCAAAAATCACAGTATGAACAAATGTAACACACCTTTATACAGTTAAAACACTATTCTTCAACATAAACAAATGTAACACATCTTTGCCTAGTTAAAGTAATATTCCACAATACCTGACCCCATGGATGAAGTGTGTATAATCTAGATCAAGAGCCTGAGGCCATTAAGGGCATGAGCTCAGTTAATAAGTATTGAGAAATTAGAACAGTACAGTATAATGGGAAAAGAGTAAGACATCAGGACCCTTCCTTTTGGGAGTGTATGAGGGGGACAGGCCCATATAGTATGACTAACACACAAAGGGATGCTCTCAAGGAACAACTCAGGGCAAATGCTGCATCATACCCCTTGAGAAATGAAAATTGCTCTTAAATTGTAGTGGAGTGTCTGGTCAACAGAAGAAGTCCTTTTTCCAAGGTTAGGCATTTAGCTAAGTGCCTCCATTACCACAGGGGCTTGAGGAAAGTTCCTACTTGCTAAGGCAGCTGTTCTCCTTATCTCTGGCAGGAGAAACCTGTGGTCCTTTCATTGATGTAACAGGGTGCCTGGTGGAGTTACTGAATCTTTGAGAACAGGCATTTAGATATTTGCTGAACTTATTGCTCTTGTCTCAGGAAAAATATTGTAATGAATCATTGAGTTTGCTTTCAATCTTGCCTGTGGCTAAACTATTAAGGTATATTCTTTCTTCAACAAACGTGTAGACCACCATCCTGGTTCACCCTCAGATTGTATTGGTCTACTCCTTTCTCTCTGCTGACTTCACACATCCTCTTTGGGATCTGAACCCCACTGAAGCTGGTCTTTGACATTGCCCTTGATTTTAGATTCACTGCATATTATTTTACTACAAATGGACCATCTTTAATACATGAATAATATACAAAATAAAAATTTCCAACTTAGTATCAACTTAACCTCATAAGTAAAAGGTATTTAATCACATACAAATAAATCTATAATTTTGAAGTCAAGTATCATACTATATATTACATATGCATAACAAAAAACAAAACATCTTCTGCTTTATCTCTAATTTCATGGGCTTGTGCAAACCCATAGACCAATATGAGTCACCCATCCTTATTCCAGCAGAAATTCTGATGTTTGCTCTTCTTTATATCTGTTTACTTTTTTCTGGGTAACTTCAATTTTAATAGACATTAGATATTGTCTCATTGTGATTTTAAGCCTTTCTATTCCAGACAGTAGAAGTAAGATGAGTCTGAGAAGCCTATATGATATTGGGATGCCATATTAAGAAGTCATGTTATTGCCTTGTTGGTACTCAGCTGATTTGATCCCTCATTCATTGCTACTTACTGATTTGTGTAATATACATTTTTACTTCTAAACATCAAATATGAAGATTTAGCTTATAATGACATTGTAGATCTCTTTGTCCTTAATTTTCATAATTCAAAAAATTTAAATATTAAGTAAATATTTAGTGAGCACTGATTATATATTAAATCCTACACCAACCATAAAGGGTATATCAGTGTGTATAAAAACATGGTTGTTTGAATAAAAACAGGTGTGACCTTGTTGGAGTAGGTGTGGCCTTATTGGAGGAAATGTGTCATCGGGGGTGGGCTTTGAAGTTCAGAAGCTCAAGCCAGGTTAGTGACTCACTGTCTCTTCATGGTGCCTACAGATACAGATATAGAACTCTGTTATGTCTCAAGTACCATGTCTGCCTACATGCCACCATGCTTCCCACAATTTTGTGGATCATTGCTTTCTTTGTTTCATTCACATATTAAAGTATACTTAAAACTGAAGTAAAGTTGTTTACAGCATTAGACTATATATAATCCACCACATTCTTTCAGGTCTTCAAATACCAGGTCTCACAGACACAAATCTGCATAGGTCAACAAAAGTCTACACCCTCTGTTCACAGTAGTCGAAACTGTAATCAGGACACAAACAAACATACAACAAAAAAAAACATTCTTTTCTGTGAACTATTGAAAGACCCCCGCTCCATTATGAGGACATGGGGCGTTGGGCCGATGAAATGCTCCCCGCCCCAATAACTTAGCCTAAGAAACGCCATTCTGAAGGAATCAGAAAAACAGGAGTTCACAGCCGTAGCCAGCCACCCGGCCTTGAGAGAGATAACTATGTCCAGCCATCCAGCCTTGGGAGAGAGATAACTGTGGTCAGCGGCCTTGGGAGAAAAACAGTTGAGTCAAATCAGGATATTTTATGGCTGGCCCCCTGGCCTTGAGGAATAAGCAACTGGGCTGGAAAAACACCCACTATACCCTGGGCAAGGCCAAATCAGCCACACACAT
Organism: Peromyscus leucopus; assembly: GCF_004664715.2. Classification (NCBI taxonomy): domain Eukaryota; kingdom Metazoa; phylum Chordata; class Mammalia; order Rodentia; family Cricetidae; genus Peromyscus; species Peromyscus leucopus. The sequence continues at coordinate 41,756,400 of NC_051083.1, forward strand.
ATGACCCCAAGTTCACCCTGGCCTTCTTTGAAACAACCAATAGGGACACTGTAACTATGCTTCTCGCTTCTGTAACCGCGCCTTTGCCCCTGGAATCCCATAAAAAGTCCCCTTTGCCCTAGGAAAGCGCGCAAGTCCTCCAAGAGACTTCGCCCCAGGTACCTGGTCTAAATAAACCCTCTTGCTTTTGCATCTGATCTGTGGTTTCGGTGTGTTCCTTGGGTTTGGGGTCTCTCCTGAAGGAAGATCTCCCCTGGGGGTTCTTTCACTATCATCAGGATGAATATACTAAACAAAGAAGTAAAACATGCAATAGTTTAGAAGGTTAGAAATTCAGGGATTTCAGAGTCCTCTTTTGGGTGACTTTATCTAATTAATAAAAGAATTTAAGAATGAAATCAAGGACAATTTTATTAGAATTAAAAGGAATAGAATAGGTAGGAATTCTGGAAGGAAAATGCAGTATCACATTAAATGATTAATTATTCCACTTATCTCTTTAACTTGGCTTAAATCAAGTACATCCTCGTAGGGGTGGTCCCTTAGTCAGGTAATCAATCTGACCAAACTGAAAAGTTAGGTTTCCACTCAGATGACAGTATCTCTTCTTTTGATTAGAAGTTGTTTTTTCCTTACTGGACTTTTATTGCTACTATAACATTATGTGGTAAAGTGCAAAATAAAACAGATGAGGCAGAGATTGTATGCCAGGAGTGTGTAAAGATTTTTAATTATTAAGATGGTTTTATCCAGGAATATATACGTAATAAAATATTTGATGTAAAATTAGAAAAAGGTGATGGCATGAGCTAAGTGGATATCAGGGGGAAGAAGTGTTCATGTAGAGAAAATAGCATAAATAATTGAGAAGGAACATGCTTGTCCTGTTGTAACAACATATCATATCATATAGTAAATAAGAATGTAAACTTAGTTTCAGGAAAAAATGACTTGACTTTCTGTTTTTAAATACAAATGAGTGGTTTAAACTACATAACTATTTTTTATTATTCATTTATTTATTTTACATTCTGGCCACAGCCTCCTCCCCCATCCTCCCTTACCAGTCCTTCTCCCCAGTTCCCCCTCCCACCTTCCAATCCTCTCCTTTTCCATCTCCATCCTGGAAAGGGCAGGTCTCCTATGAATATCAATAAAACATGGCAAATGAAGTTGCAGTAAAATTGAGCACCTCCTCATGTATATTAAGGCTGGGCAAAGTGACCCAGTATGAGAAATAGGGTCCCCAAAGCTAGTAAAAGAGTCAAATACAGTGCCTGTTCCCCCTGTTAGGAGTACCATAAGATGACCAAGCTCCACAACTGTAACATATATTCAGAGAGCCTAGGTCAGTCTCATGTAGACTTCCTGGTTGGCAGTTCAGTCTCGGTGAGCCCCTATAAGCCCAGGTTAATTGATTTTGTCAGCCTTCCCATGGTGTTCTTGACCCCTTCAGCTCCTACACTCCTTTCTCCTCCTCCTCCTCCTCCCTCTCCCTCTCCTATTTCTAGGAGCCTAAGCTAGGGTCATCCCCAAACACTCTTGGGTGATTCCCCTGCATCAGGTTTGTGCCTGCCCCTGAAATGCCCGCTCCCAGAAATCTCCCTCAGCACTTTCCCGCACTGTGACCCCCAACTTGATCACTCATGTTCCCATCCCCACCTGCTCTCAGTTCATTCATTAAATCTCTTCTATTTCTCCTTCCCAGGGAGATCTGGGTGTTCCCCATGAACTCTCTTTGTTATCTAGTCTCTCTGTGTCTTGTGGATTGTAGCAGCTAATATCCACTAATGAGTGAGTACATACCATGCTTCTCTTTATCATTCTGGGTTACCTCACTCAGGATGATTTTTTTCTAGTTCCATCAATTTGCTTTCAAATTTCCAGGTGTCCTTGGTTTTAACAGCTGAGTGATACTCCATTGTGTGAATGTGCCACATGTTCTTCATCCATTCCTTGGTAGAGGGGCATCTAGGTTGTTTTCAGATTCTGGCTATTTCAAATAATGCTGCTATGAACATAGTGGAACAAGTGTCCTTGTAGTATGCTTGAGCATCCTTTGGCTATATGGCCAAGGGTGGTATAGCTGGGTCTTGTGGTAGGTTGATTCTCAGTTTTCTGAGGAACCGCCACACTGACTTCCAAAGTGGCTGGGCAAATTTACACTTCCACCAGCAATGGAGGAGTGTTCCTCTTGCTCCACATCCTCTCCAGCATGAATTGTCACTTGTGTTTATAATCTTAGCCATTCTGACAGTTGTAAGATGGAATCTAAGAGTTGTTTTCATTAGGATTTTCCTGGCGGCTAAGGATGTTGAACATTTCTTTATGTGTTTCTCAGCCATATGCGATTCTTCTGTTGAGAATTCTTTGTTTAGATCTGCACCCCCTTTTAATTGGATTATTTGGTATGTTATCTAGTTTCTTGAGTTTTTTATATATTTTGGAAATCATCCATATTTTGGATGTTGGGTTGGTGAAGAACTTTTCCCATTCAATAAGCTGCTGTTTTGTCCTATTGATGGTGTCCTTTCCTTAAAGAAAGTTTTCAATTTCATGAGGAGGTCACATTTATTAATCGTTGATCTTAGTGCCTGTGCTATTGGTGTTCTGTTCAGGAAATTATCACCTGTGCCAAGGCATTTGAGATTATATCCCACTTTTTCTTCTATCAGGTTCAATGTATCTATATTTATGTTAAGGTCTTTGATCCACTTGGACTTGAGTTTTGTACAGGGTAACAAATATGGATCGATTTTTGTTCTTCTACATGCCAATATCCAGTTAGACCTGCAGCATTTGTTGAATATGCTTTCTTATCTCCATTGTATAATTTTGGCTTCTTTGTCAAAAATCAGGTGTCCATAGGTGTGTGGATATACATCTGGGTCTTCAGTTCGATTCCATTGATCCACTTGTCTGTTTTTATTCCAGTACCATGTGGTTTTTTATCACTATAGCTCTGTAGTAGAGCTTAAAATTGGGGGTGGTAATAACTCTGAAAGTTCTTTTATTGTACAGGATTGGTTTAGCTATACTGGACTTTTTGTTTTTCCATATGAAGTTGATTGTTATTCTTTCAGTGTCTGTAAAGAATTGTGTTGGGATTTTAATGGGGATTGTATTGAATCTGTATATTGCTTTTGCCATTTTTACTATGTTAATCCTACTGATCCATGAGGATGGGAGATTTTTCCATCTTCAGATATCTTCTTCAATTTCTTTCTTCAAAGACTTGAAGTTCTTGTCATACAGGTTTTCACTTGCTTAGTTGGAGTTACATCAAGATATTTTATATTATTTGTGGCTATTGTCCATGGTATTGATTCTACAAATTCTATCCAGTCTATCACTTGTATATAGGAGAACTACTGGTTTTTTGAGTTGATATTGTATCCAGCCACTTGAATAAAGGTGTTTATCAGCTGTAGGATTTCCCTGGTAGAATTTTTGGGTCACTTCTGTTTACTATCATATCGTCTATGAATAATTATATAATTATACTTTGACTTCTTCCTTTCCAAGTTGTATCCCCTCAATTTCCTTTAGTTGTCTTATGGCTGTTGCTAGAACTTCAAGTACTATATTGAGAAGGTATGGAGAGAGTGGATAGCCTTGTCTTGTCCCTGATTTTAGTGGAATCGCTTTGAGTTTCTCTCCATCTAATTTGATGTTGACATTTGGTTTGCTGTATATTGCCTTTACTATGTTTAGGTATATTCCTTGTATCCCTGATCTCTCCAAGATTTTTATCAAGAATGAGTGTTGGATTTTGTCAAAGGCTTTTTCTGCATCTAATGAGATGATCATGTTTTTTTTTTTTCTTTCAGTTTGTTTATATAGTGGATTACATTGTCTTATTGTTGTATATTGAACCAGCTCTGTATCTCTGGATGAAGCCTACTAGGTTAAGGTTGATGATCTTTTTCAACAACACTGTATAATATAAAAGAGTTCTCTTTTTCTGGAAATCTGAAATGGCCATTTATATACTATTTTAAAATATTTATCAATTTTTTACTTTAGATGTGTTTGTGTGCCAAGTATAAGTATGTGCACCACATGCATGTAGAGTCCAGAGGAGGCTGTCAAATGCCCTGAAACTAGACTAACAGGAGGTTATGAGGCAACATACAGAACCTAATTTGGTCCTGTATAAGAACAGCAAGTGGACTAAATTGGTGAGAAATATCCCTGGCATCCAATTTTTAATAAATTTCTTTACATTTTACATTTATGTTTGTTTTATTCTTCTTCATAATAGTCCCATACCCATAAATATACACATGTATACATGCAAAAATGAACAGAAACATGTAAGCACATAAATATTCAGAGGGACACACACATAAATGTACACGTGTATTTGCAAATATAAACACATACACATGAACATAAGTATACACAAGTACATATATAAATAATCACATGTATACACATATTAACTTGTGTATGCAAATAAATAGACAAATGTACACACAGACATTAATATACACATGTATGCATGCACAAATATATGCATGTATACACATAAATATATAAATATACAAATGTACACATATGTACATGCTCATAAATACACACTTGTGCACATATAACCATTTGCATGTACACACATAGTTATAAATACACACATACAAACATAAATATACACATTTACACATTTATGTGCATGTACACAGATATAACTCTATACATGTAAAACACATTAAAAATACATGCAAACAAAAATATATACACATACATATAAAAACATACACATGCACATACACATAAATATATTCTTGTACACACACAAATATAAATATGTGCTTTACATACACATGAATATACACGTGTACACACGAAGATATACATATATACTCACACAAACTTGAACATACACACACTTATACATGTACAGACCGAAACTAAGCATACAAACATACACATATAAATATACACACAAATATGCATATGTACACATGAACATAAGCATATACATGTAAAAATACACAAATATACACTTGTACACATAGATACACATACATACACATATTCACACTAATACACACACATGAATATACATAATGTACATACACATAAGCATTCACAGAACACACAAAACATAAATATACACATGTACATTCACAAACATAAACATACACATGTATGCATCAATAAATATATACATATAAACTCATTCCCCTGTGATATTGACATATCTCTTATCTCTTTGTTACCAAGTTATACAAAATCATCTTTTTTAGTTAGATACTTAAATTTGTGAATATTATGTTTTTCAAATTATGTCTTGTTATAAATATTCTACCAATTTTCTCTCAAGTTATGCAATTTCTCTGTCTGTGTATATCGCAGTATATGTTCATATTCCTTTTCCTTTTCTGAACTTACTGTTTTCTTTCTTTCCTGGTCTTCTTAAAGGTATCTGGTAAAAACATATGTTCTTTCCCCAGAACATGTATTCCAAAGGAACAGATAAGTGACATTCCTGCATTGCTGTTCTTTGCTCTCCCACCTATTTATGAATGACAAGCCGAACTATAACTCTAATTGCAACTTTATTCCTTATTAAATGGAAGGACAAACCAGCTCTTATCCTCTTTTATGTAATTCAATGGCAACTTACTCATTGTGTTTTTGTGATTCTTATTGTCTCTGATGGAAGAAATTAAAACACTTCACTCTTTCCCTTGCTCTCTTCAGTTCTCTGCAGCCACATTGGGCAGCACACAACATCCTTTGACACCAGATCCATGGCTATGGATCTTCCTCAGTGCTCCTTGGGTACCTGCACTCCTGCACATACCCACCAACCCCTATACACACACACACACACACACACACACACACACACACACACACACACGCACACACGCACGCACGCATGCACGCATGCACACGCACACGCACATGCACACACAAAACCAAAGCCACATGTGTCAGCCAAAAAATCCTGAGCATGGGGAACCTGGAGAGTGGTTGATACACCCAGTGTCATCCCATTGAAGAAACCTGATTTTGCTACTCACAGCAGCAATTAATGTCAAATAACTTCTTGGCTAGTTATGGGCACTTGTTCACACATTCTCTTCCATAAGCTGGAATCTTGTGTGGTTCGACCTTGTACACCTCTTGTCACATTCTTTGTAAGTTCATATGTGCAACAGCCTATCATTTCTGAAAAACACTGTTTTATTGGAGTTGTCTACCCCCTCTGGCTCTTATAATCTTTCTGCCTCCACTTCCACATAACTTCCCAAGCTTTGAGGGGAGGGGCATGTTACAGGCATTGCATTTAGAGTTGAGTTTTCTAGTCCCTTAAACATCTTACCTGCTTAATAATGATCAATACTTTTCATCCAAAAGCAAATATAAAGAATGAACAAACATATTTTGATGTGTTTATATGATTGAGTAGTAGCTTCCAATAAAAAGCAATACATTAGTGGTCTGTGGATCTATATGAATGACTTTCAAATACTTGCTGCTGAATAAAAAATATGTACATAGCATAAATTCCATACAATTCAATTTACATAAAGTTCTAGAAAGGCAAATTTAACTTAAAGTATTAGAAATCAAAAGGCCAGTTCCTCATGGGTGACAAAGAAGAATGAAGAATACCTTAAAAAAAGAATACTGGAAATTTTTATAAATAGTGTATGCTATTAGCAGTTTGTCCATGACTTGCTCCTTTTTTCTTGGTTCATGCAAGGGCATGTGGCAGAATGCCATGAAGTTCTCATACACAAGGGACCTGATTTTATGGAGGTTGGATCAGGAATTGATGGCATGCTACTTGTTTCTTGTTGTGACTTCAGGATATTCTAGGTGAATTCTAGTCTTGCTAGTTTATTGTTTTGCTTATACTTTAAACCTTACACTGACTGACATCTACTTTACCACACATGCCTTAACTAAGTATGAATTGTGGTCTTCATGAAGTATGACAACAAAACCTTTTCTTCCATGGTGGTGTAAAAATACTATTTTTGTAATATTTGAAATGAGCCAACTTCAATTTTGGTATTGATGTCCCAAACCATTCTTAAACAACTTCTGATGTGTGAATAATGAAGTTAGAATTCCACCATAGTTCATGTTTCAATACTCATCAAAGTGCAAGGTCCTTATCAATTATGCTTTTGTTCATTGTCAGTAAACCAATATACACGATAGAGTTATGTTCAAATATAAGCATTTTGAAAATCCAAAATCATATGAGCAAGAAAACTTGCCCAACAGAAAAATTTGAGTTGCTCAAGGAAATCATTTGCTGGTCAGTTAAATACACTATGCACAGAAATCCGAAGAACTTAGAATAATTGCTTTGACTAGAGTGATAAGATGGGCGCCTAATTTTACAAAATAGAAAAGCAGGTCATAGATCAAAATAGAGAAGCAGGTCACAGAAAGATGAGGAAATATGTGAAAATTAACATACATTCTATAAACAAAGTTAAGTCCATATCCAACACCACAGGGCCAAATATCAAATCTGTTTATACAATAAATAACTGATAATTAGTAGCCCTTCACTAAGTGTATATCACCTATATTAAGTTCACAGATTTTGTAGAACTACTCTGATTTTGGGATTCACAAACACATGGGCCCACGTTTTAAGTTAAACATGTTGAATATATAACATTGCATCAGAATTAAAGAGTTGAAGTACCATGGGTATAAACAAAACATGGCATATCAAGTTGCAGTAATACTAGGCACCTACCCTTGTATTAAGGCTGGGCAAGGCAACGTAGTATGAGGGATAGGATTCCTAAAGCCAGCAAAAGAGTTAAAGACAGCCCCTGCTCCCACTGTTAGGAGTTCCACAAGAAGACAAAAAGATCATGCTACAAACTGTCACATATATGTAGAGGGCCTAGGTCAGTCCCATGCAGGCTCCCTGGTTGTCAGTTCAGTCTCTCTGAGTCCCTATGAGCCCAGGTTAGGAGATTCTGTGGATTTTCTTGTGATGCCCTTGACCCCTCCGGCTCCGACAAACTTTCTTCCCTCTCTTCATCAGGATTCCCCAAGCTTAACCTAATGTTTGGCTGTAGGTCTCTCCATCTGTTTCTGTCAGTTGCTAGATGAAGCCTCTCAGATGACAATTGGGCACCAATCTATGAGTATGGCAGAATATTGTTAGGCATCACTACACTGACTTTTTTCTCTAATTGTGTTTAGTTCTATTCTAGATCTCTGGGATATCCAGCCTCTGGGTCCTGGCACTCCACACAGTATCTGGGGTGGGCTCACTCTTGTGGCATGGATCTGAGGCTGAACCCATCATTGGTTGGCCACTCTCATAATCTATGCCACTCTTACCCCAGCACATCTCATAGTCAAGACAGACTGTAATCAGAAAGTTATGTGGCTGGCTTGATGTCCCAATCCTTCCACTGGAAGTCTTGACTGGTTACAGCAGATGGCCACTTCAGGCTATGTATCTCCAATTTTTAGGAGTGTTCGCTGGGGTTATTATCCTTGTAGATTCCTGGGAGTTTCCCTGGTACCAGATTTCTAAATAAAACATATCCTAGAAGAAAAAAATTAAAGAAAAAAGAATTAAAAAGAAAAAATAAAGAGAAAAACAATTATAGCAGCCACAAAATCATTCCAGATGCATACAAAAGCTGAATCATTTCCCTTGAGAGACCACATGTGTAGGTTCTTGTATCATGACTTATATCAACCTTTCCAAGTAGATTAGAAGAGCAACATACCAAGTCAGCATGAACAGATAATCAAGCTGAATTTCAATATTTAGATGCTTAGGGAAGCAGTGGCAAGTAACATACATTGTGTTAGTAGAGGCTGTGCAATGGACAAATTCAAATCCAAAGGAAATGAGGTTGTCCAGCAGCAGACAATTACACATCATATGTCCCTGTTATAGAAGAAATATAGTACTACATTTATGAACATGGAGTGTAATTCCTGAAATCTTCTTTGCGTGTCATCAGGTAACAATATCAAAAGTCAATCATAAAATTTGTGTAAAGGAGAAAAAGCAAAACAAAACAAAACAAAACAGAAACAAAAAAACAAAACCACCATTGCTGGGCGGTGGTTAATCCCAGCATTCAGGACTCAGAGCCAGACGATCTCTATGAGTTCAAGGCCAGCCTGGTCTACAAAGCAAGATCTAGGACAGGCACCAAAACTACACAGAGAAACCCTGTCTCAAAAAATTAAAAAAAAAAAATGTGGAAATGAGAAATCAAACTGATTCTGAGCCACAGAACTCATGTATATGGGCAATAAAAATCTAGTTAAATGGAGGAATATATCTCTATTGCACACAAGGCCATGAGAACAATCCCAAACCCAAGAAAGAATGAAGGAAGGGAAGATTAGATTAAAACCACTGCAGTCTAAGATTGTAGTCCAATATAAGACTGACATCTGTCATAGAGTATAATGCTTTATTCTCCCTCTTATTGAACATGGAGAACTTTCCATGAAACAAAAATGCAATGCTTCTCAAAAGGCAAATGAAGATAAAAATGAATACTCAGCATTGATTGTTTTGTAGGAAACAATACTCAACCTCTAGAAATATTTTGTCTAGTATTTCATGGGAAATAATTATTTAACTATTTGGGAAGCAAAATTTAATGAAGATGGTATAATGACTAACAAGCACACAAATGCACATGACTCTGAACAACTTTAAGTGTGTATTTGGGAGACTCTTGTTTTTTCTATTTGGTTTTCAAGTCCTCTATGTGTGTACACATGGAAATGCTCATAGGTATTGTTGTACATTGTAAAGAAAAGATGTTGTTTTTAAAAATCATAGAAAACACATACCTGCCTTATAGGTACAGAAAGAAAAATCAATTTTCCCTCTTATTTGTCCTGGACATCCCCTTTGTGCAACTACCACTTGTGGAAATGTTCTGTGCATACTTGGCTTTGATTAAGAAACACGAGTTTTTGAGAGGTACAGATTCTGAAGAAATTTGTGTCTCAGTGTGGCATAAGGCAAAGATAAAAATGAAGTATAATGAGCAAGAAAAGTTTAATTCAGCAGTGGACTAAGGTTCTCTGTGTTTCCCTCAAGTCTGTTACAATAGTCCTCACAGAATTCTGGAAAGGACTGTCATAGATCCCAGTGTACTGTGAGACTGGACCCAGGTTTTTAACGCAGGGATCTGACTGACAGGATTTTCTGCGTGAGTTTACGTAGAAGAGCTGGGCGGTGGTGGCGCACGCCTTTAATCCCAGCACTCGGGAGGCAGAGGCAGGCGGATCTCTGTGAGTTGGAGGCCAGCCTGGGCTACCAAGTGAGTTCCAGGAAAGGCGCAAAGCTACACAGAGAAACCCTGTCTTGAAAAACCAAAAAAAAAAAAAAAAAAAAAAAAAAGGAGAAAAAGAAGAAGACAACACCTGAACACCTGTACTTCTCTCAAGTCAGGAACAGAAGGTTGTTGCAACCTGGAGAAAATAAATTACAAGATTGAATGCCTGTTCTGCCTTGTTAATGGTCTGAACAGTGACTAATACAGACATCTACATGCCAAAGCCATCCTAATCAAAACAGGAATGTCAGAAACCTGAGATTGATGCCAAACTCATAATTTCATTCATTAATACAACGGTACTCTTTTACATATTTCAGTAAATCACTTTTACGTTTATTTACAATTTGACTTCTTTAGCTTTTCTACAATGGAATACAGACTGGAATGGGAAAATGATAACATAATAAGACCATTCTGTATATGCAAAGGATGGTCTAATATACTTTACATATATTGCATAATTTCAAAGTAAATCTATAATATGCATAATACAAGTAAACTGAGACTTAAAGAAATAATGTAAACTATCTATAGGTGTATACTGTACCTGGAATAAATAACCCTATATAATCCAAGTTTATATTATCTCAAATTATACTTCCCCTCTTTTATTCTCTGCTTTCCTTTCCCCTACTTTTATTTATATTTATATTTAACTGTTAAATATGTATTAAATATCAATAATTTATATTTATATTTAGCTATTTTTGGAGTTTACCCACAAGAGACTGAAGAATCTACTGTTTTTACAAATTTCCCTCTATGAGGAATATCCTTTAAAAATCTTTAAACATTGTGATGGGAGAAGATTTTTCTAGACTGAAATACCTGGCTAGAATGAGGTATTCTCTTGAAACACTATTTTTCTAAATAAACATTTAATTCACACAATAAATTGTATATACTCAAAGTGATCTCACACATGCATACATTGAACAATGATTTTTGCAACAAAATAACCACAGATGTAAGCATCCATGTTACACATTTTTAGCTTCTCAGAACTTACTAATTTTACAACTGCAAGTTCATGCTTTTTGATCAATATCATATTACCTCTTTCACCCTTTAGAAATCAGCCTTGTCATCACTGTTTGTATGGCTTCCATTTTTATTAGAACCACATGTAAGATCACAATACTTCCATTGCTACCCTGGTGACAACACTTCTTGGGGGAATTGTTTATGGCACATTAGTATGGAAAATTTCTTTAGTTTGCACATGAACACAAAAAGCACAGCAAAACTTCCCCTCCTGCCCATACAGCTTGGACATCATGTATTCTTGTCTATTGCTAAGGATCAGTGTATCAGTGATATGTATGTGAAATTCGTTGACGTGCTCATCATCCTAATAGCATCGTAGTGTTACCTCCTTGTGGATTTACTGTGTAACTCTTCTAATTGCTAATGTTGTTGACATCTTTGAGAACCCTGCCTTTTCTGGAATATAGTGATGATAATTTTATGTTGGTGTTCCTGAGAAATACTTTCATTGATTATATTTTTCCTCTACTCATCTCATCTATCTTCACTATGTGGATAATTATGGCCTTAGAAAATCATTTGGGAAAAATTGTCCTTCCTTTCTATTTTCTGGAAATTAATATGGAAATTGATTTTATTTCTTTTTTTCATGTTCAGTAGTGAAATTCTCTGTCTTTGAACACTATTTTTTTCGGGGGGAAGATAGTTTATCTGTACAAATAAAATATTTGTGGTAGACAAAAGACTCTATGCTTTCTTTTTGTCTTCATGCTAGACTTTGGCAAAGTACAACTTACAATGAACTTGTCTAGTTTCATTAAGGTTGTTGCACATAATTGACTAATTAAAGATTTTTGTGGAGCATAAGCACTACCCTCTTGTTTCTGGATATGAGGTGTGTGTGTGTGTGTGTGTGTGTGTGTGTGTGTGTGTATGTGTGTGCATGGTTTCCTAGTCTTCATATAGATTTGCCTTTTTCTTTTCTATTTTTTCATTCATTTTTACTAAAATTATTTTTTTCATAAAGTATATTCAGATCATGTTTTCACCTCCCCAGATTCCTCCTATATCCACTTCCATGCCCTTTCCTTCTCTGTTTGGAAAACAGACAAACAAACCATAAAAGCAAAAGGGAGAATAAAAGAAAAGGTTATATTATTTTACAAAAACTTTAAAAAAGAAATATATGTTTTGTTTAATCTATTGTTTTTCTGCACAAATCTATATCTCTATTATCTATATTACTGTGAAACCTTATTCTAGATACATTATTTTGTTTCTTCTATTTTTTATTTTGTATTTTCACTCACAAGTTTTAAATAACATACATCACTAATTTTATTGTTATTGATACATAATATTCCTATACACATTTAACTTTATGCCTAGGGAGACACAGACAATGTACACAGGTGAAATTATGTATTATGTATGGTCTATTTTTATAATTGTTTAAAATGTTGTGAAAATTTGACTCTGATATATTTATCTATTGTAGTTTGCATCATTTCATATTATTTCAGTGAATAATTGAATAATAATTCAGTTTTTCTTTTTTGTTTGATTGTTTTGTTTGTTTTTTGTTCTTTCTGACAGTCTCATTGTGTGACCCAGGCTATCCTCTAACTAGCAGCAATTGTATTTCCTCCCACCCCACCCCACCCAAGTTCTAGTGTTACAAGCATGAATTACCACCCCTGGCTCTCATTTCTCTCCTTATTTGATAAATTCCTCACAATAACATTTATTCTTAAGAAGCTGGTGTTCTGGTGCAATGCTTGGGACTGGTGTAACAGACAAAGGAGAATGTCTATGGGCAGCCTAACTGGTTTTCTAGGAGGCAAGTTCTGTGAATTAGTAGGAGAGGTCTGCTTGAGTTTGGGGCTGGAATACAGCAATTAATCAGTCAGTCATGGGAGGAAAGTTAGCAAAGGGATCCACAGGAGATGTGAGCAGGGCTGAGAGAATGCTGTAGCATTCTGTTGCAGCACTAGGGACAAGACTTGAGGATTGAGTCTAGGAGAACCAGGAGACAGAAGAAAGTCTGCAGGCAGTCTAGCTGGTTTTCTGGCAGGTGTGGCCGATGGTTTAGCAGAGAATTCCTGTTGAAACTGGGGGCTGGAATATAGCAATGTGTGTTTGGAGGGCGTGTAGGAGGAAATGGTCTGTGGGATCCAGAGAAGTGGGGGTGCAGCTGGTGTTCTGTTGAAGGGCTAGGGATGGGACAAGACTGTAGGGTTGGCCTGCGGGAAACAGACACAGGAGAAGGTCCATGGGCAGCCTACCAGATTTTCTGGTTTCTGCAGGATTTATATTTACAATTTAATCACAATCTTTTGTAATTTCAGGACATATAGCACTGTTTTTTTTTTTGAAGTTTCCATTTAAAATAACTACAAATGACTTATTTATTTACATAATAAAAAATCCCAAGATAAGTGTCCTAGTTAGAAAACAATTGTATACAATTTTTATTTTGGAAAAAAACCCAGCATTTTAATAATAATAGAGATAAGATGAAAGTCTGTTTTAATATTATTGATAAAAATCCAAACATAGTCATGATGCAACTCTTTTGTTTTATGCTTCAAGTGATGTGATTCATAATGGGTAGTCAATATTTATTTAGTTGAGGAACTCTACTGGTTTCTTTAGTTAAATTCAAAGAATATTAAGTGTTGTGAATTTTACATGGTTTAAGAATAATAAACACAAGTTTTGTTTCTTTTGTTCCTGTTGCTGCAAGCTACTCCAAACTTTCTGTTTTTAAAAATCTATTTTGTTACACTTATAAATTTCAGTAGAGTGCTGGGCAGTGGTGGCACACGCCTTTAATCCCAGCACTCGGGAGGCAGAGCCAGGCAGATCTCTGTGAGTTCGAGGCCAGCCTGGGCTACCAAGTGAGCTCCAGGAAAGGCACAAAGCTATGCAGAGAAACCCTGTCTCGAAAAACCAATAAATAAATAAATAAATAAATTTCAGTAGAGTGAATGTGGCTTTACTCTCATAACCAATGTCTTGACATTCATGTAGGAAAATGCAAAGATTGACAATGACTTGATGTTTGGGGTGGGAATGTTCTGCTTAGTTGTTTATTTGCATGCATGGTTATTGATCACTGAGTTTGACTACCAATTGAGAACAGTATCTAAAAAATCATTTGATGTAGCTTCTCCATGTGATATGACTCAGGATGCCTCAAATATGGTAACCTTTGGATAGTCAGACTTCTCACACAGTTAACTGAAGTTCTATGAGTTTGTCGAAATCAAAGATCCTGCTGTTACTCAATTTCAGGAGTCATACAGAATCATTTTATCTAACTGTCTTTGTTTTAAGTCACTGCTTGTGTGCACTCACAGAGTATATATGACATAGTCTCTATCTCTCAACAGTTTAGATATCTTGAATAACCTGATCCGATGCCCACCTCAGTGAACTCTTGCTCATTATGCAAAAACGTTTGGGTGAACCTGATTCAATGTCTTTGGGAAATAAATTCTGGCACACCCAGTTAGAGTATGAAATCCATAAGGTTTATGTATAGTTTTTGCCTATAAACTTGCTACTGATATTCTCAGTATATTTCATTTAAACAACAAATATGAAGGTTAAATGAAAGACAACTAAGGATTAGAAGAATGTGATCTCCAAGCTGAAAGAAAAATTGTGAAAGAGCATTCATGCATTATTTAATTTATGCTAGTTGAACAATTGCAGAGCATAATAATTTTTAGAAGCCATTTTGTTACCATGGAACTGGGAACAGATGAGGTGACATGGGTTTGAATGATAAGTACCTAATAAGAGAAGTGTATGAGCTTCTGTGGTTTATCACTTACCTTATTTTATTGGCTTGATAAGATGCAAATTGTTTTTTCCTCACTCATTTACTCAAAAGAGAATTTTTACAATAAATAATTCTTAGTTCCAGTACTCTTTTGTCATGAGTCTTTCTTTAGTTATAACAAATGTGATTTCTTTTCAGTTATTTCTTCCATTGTTGTTAGTATATTCACTAAATTTAAGAGCTCATAACTGGTAGGGAAAATTATACATGATAAAATTTAAATGAGGTAAGATGTAAGAGAAATTATAAACTAAAGTGGCTAACTTAATCTGTAATTTTCAAAAATTCGCAAAGGAAGAACACATACATATATCTCTCATATAACTATATGGTTTATAACTTTTATACTTACATTCAGTTTTTTCTACTTTAGAAATGTGCTGTCAGAGTACTTGATGATTTTTATAATTTAGAACTTTTTTCAAAATTACAAATGTGAAAGAGTCATTTGTAATAGAGAGATGGATATATGTGGATAATAATCTTCTGTATATTGAAAATCTTAGCAAAATACACATATGACCAAATTTCAGAACATGTACTTTCAGAGTAACAGCAAAAATTAAGCATTTCCACTGTCAGAATGTAAATACTGGGAGGTATTTTGTAGCTATAAAGTGCTCTAATATTCCCCTAAAAGACACAATCGTGGTTGAATAATTCTGGCCAACTAACCTAAAAACAAGCTTGTTAAAATGACTTTTACATTTCTTGCATTAAACAAGCAATCGCAAACTTATTTCAGGAGTTTTTTTAGTTATCTATCTGTTTAATTTTATTTTTTAGCTAAAATTTTATTGTTAAGAATTCGCAAAAAAAATAAAATGAGATTAGTCAGATGAAAAGCTTATACATGTGGATGTATACCAGTTTATTGTGTATCACTAAAAATAAAACAGAATGAAACTAATACCTTAGATTATAGCAACAATTCTATTAGTTTTATATATTCTAAGCATATATTGGTTCAATTCATATCATATATGACAGAAAGGAACTCAAGTCACAAGACTGTTCAAAAATAGTGAATAATATAGTACACAGTATATATAAACACATTCTAGTAATATATTTTATTTTATGGACTCAATTAATATGGGATAAATTAATTCAGGTTCCTATAGCCACTAAATATATTATTTTTTATTTATTTCTTCAGGCAGTGTACTAATTATGCATCATTGAAAGATGCGAAACACTGTTCTCAGTATGATAATAAGTAAATGATGCTCTGAGGCAAGTAGGGTTGGTCATGAAGTTCTGAGACAGTCCTTCCCTGAAGAGCTATTCAAAGATTCACACAGATGGAAAAAAGTGAACAGAAGGAGAAAATTTTTGTGGGAAGAAGGAAAACACAAGTGCAAATGGTGATGGGTAAGCAGGCCCAAATAAGGTACTAGGAAAGTCAGGATGGATGACCCATTGATAATTAGAAAATGTAGAGTACAAGGAGGAGCTGGAGAGGTTAACTGGTACAAGGTGGTACAGGAAATGTTCTGGACAAATCAATGCACTTTAAACAAGGCAAACTTAATGCATGATTTGGCTGAAGAAGAAAATAAACAGTAACTCAGAACGAACAAAGGCTTCAGCTACACTTTTAAGTTAGATTGGCCCTTTAGAATGATGTCTATTTGGGAGAAAAAGGTTTTATTTTCCTATATCTGCTTTGTCCCATCACTGGATGCCAGTAGAAGGTCAAGGAAAGAAAGAGAAGCTTAAAATAAAACAGGTTTCTTTAGCTGAGTGTAGTTCCTGGAGAGAGCTGATAGCTTAGTACTGATAGCCAGTTATGTTTATGTTCTTACCAACTAGAGGAACATCTTAGCCAGTTAGCACACTGGCAGCACGTCTATCCATTTCTACTCATTTTTCAGGTTTCAGTTGATATCTTATTCCTTTCTAGAAGCATTTTGGATAGCCACAAGTATTTTTCTCTAACAAGAGCACATTGTTTTTCTCTTTGATATTCCATGTTCTTGTCCCCACTATCTGCTAAAAGGATTGGTTAATTTGAGTACAATAACAAGACTTGTTCAAAGACTCTGTATTAACTAGCAGTGTCATTATGTATAAGATCCTTTGAAAGTATTTGAGAGAATCTAAACCCCAAAGCACTTTTGTTTCCATAGTAAGTAACAAATTAACTGATGATGATCTCAAAAATTACTGGATATAAATTTCCCTTCATTTATATCTAGAGGGGAAAATTCTGTCTTAGTACATTAAGTTTATGTGGGAATACTGAAATAAATAACTAGTTACTATTTCTAAAGGATATTACATAAAACATTTACAGTATTCTCTGGCTGGCCTGGAATTCACTATGTAGATCAGACTGGACTTGAAATCACGGAGATCCCACTGCCTCCACCTCCTGAGTTTCTAGTATTAAAATTAATGTGCTACCAAATCTAGTTTTACAGTATTTTTCAAAAAGCAGAGAAATGATTGTGTTTTGTTAGTAGTTGTCTTTATTTTTAAAATAAAACCATGTATTCATTTATGAAAAGTTGTTCAAAGTAAATTTTTTATTGTACTCAATTAGACTTCTTTTAGTGGGTTAACCAACTTAAGAAAACAGTTCTTGCCAGATGGTAGTGGCACATGCCTTTAATCCCAGCACTCAGGAGTTCGAGGCCAGCCTGGTCTACAGAGCAAAATCCAGGACAGGCACCGAGACTATACAGAGAAACCCTGTCTTGAATAACCAAAAGTAAATAAATAAGTAAAATAAAAATAGAATAGTTCTAGATATGAGGAAAACTCTGCTCTTCCAATGATTGAATAAATATTCTAAAGAACCTTAATAATTTTGCCATCTTTGAAATATTCTCTTTGTAATCAGGAGCATAAAAATTGAATTTCCATATATTTCAGAGACAAATAATTTCACTATCCTACTTTTTAAATGCTTGTCTTTTGACTGCCAAATCAGTTTGTCTTTCCTAAGTTGTATATGATCATCTCACATAACACTTGAGTGTTACTCAGAACATTTCCTACAAGGACTCTATTGTGAATATTCTTTATTGCAAGTTTCTGGTATAGGTGAGAAGTAACTAAACAAATACCAATTGTATTCTACCAAAAATATAACCAGTTGAAGTGATTATATCTCTCTTATAGTCTTTGAGTAAAATTATCTTTTTTTCTTGATTGTGAAAATAGAATTCAGAGTAATATAATTATTATATTGTATCCATAGGAATTAGTCATTTTGTAGTGTTATTATGCATGTAATTTGTTGAAAACCAAGGAATGAAATAATTATTATTTAAAACACACACACACACACACACACACACACACACACACACACACACACACGAGTTCTATCCTCTGTTGCCTCAATTGTGATTGCTTTTAACAAATACAATTAAATAACTGATTCATCAGTTATAGGAGTTCCCAGTTAATAAAAACAGTCTCAATACTCTAAATGACACAGAACAAATTTTCAAAAATATTCTCTTAAATGAAACAAATGGATCTTCTTCAAGAAGGCCACCACTTTGAGACTGGGCAAAGGCAACCCAACAGAAGACCAAGACCCCTAAGAGCAGGCACAAGAATCAGAGATCCACTTGTTCACATATTCAAGAGTCTCATAAAAATACTAAGCTGCAAGCTAGATTCTTACTTTATCTTATTATATTTTATTTTATCATGTTTGCTTGTTATCTCTTAGAAGCCTGTTCTTTTCTAAGGGAGACAGAAAGGGAGTGGATCTGAAAGGGAGGGGAGGTGGGGAGGGAATTGGGAGGAGCAGAAGGAGTGGAAAGGATAATCAAGGCATGTTGTATGAGAAAGGAATCTATTTTCTATAAAAGGAAAAAATAGGGGGAAAAGGTCGTCCTAATTATCTGCCTAATTTGTAAAAAGTAATTGGTATACTTTGTGTTTAACTCTGCCTGAAAATTACCTGTAGAGATCATACCACAGAGCCATCTTTCAGATTAGAATAAAGAATCTTTCACATGCTCCTGTATATATAGTTTAAATTTAGATGCTAATATCATTCTTTCTGTTAACACTGAAAATTATCCATTAATTATGGTGACTACTACTAGAGTAATTATTGTTTGTCTTTGATAGTTAAGTTTATAATTGTAAGCTTGTTATCTTCCTAGGATAAAAGTGACCGTATTAAATAATGGCAACACTGAAGGTATGCTTTAATTTCCTTTAAACATTAAATTAGAAAGTAAATCTTCAACTTCAACTTTTACTTTCATATATTTGTTTACTTTTTTTTTTTTTTTCGAGACAGGGTTTCTCTGTGTAGCTTTGCGCCTTTCCTGGAACTCTCTTTGGAGACCAGGCTGGCCTCGAACTCCCGAGTGCTGGGATTAAAGGCGTGCGCCACCACCGCCCGGCTATTTGTTTACTTTTCACAATAAAATTTCAACATGATTTCTAGACTATATTTTTATCTTATCTAAGCCTTTAGAGAATAAGATAAATAGAAATTAATTTCTTCAGATGAAGATTCAGTTAAATTTTATATTTTTAATGACTAAATTCATGTTTTTGATGTAGTTGTGGCAATTTTGTTAATACTTGAAAATATATTATTCAAAATCAATTGTGATAAGATTTATTTCCAAATCACACTAGTTTTATTTATTTGTTTTTTTAGTGTTTTAGTATTTTGAGGAAGAGTTCACTAAGTTATCCAGACAAACAATGCAGCCCAGGCAGGCCTTGAACTAATAATTCCCTTGCCTTATTGAGTAGCTAAGATTATAGGTGCACCATCTTGCCTGGCTACCACATCACTTTTAAATCTGAATAATAGAAACACATGGTAATATTTTTGTATGAGAGAAAGAAGCATGAATATTGCATTCTCTGTCATATAAATGCTGAGTTCATTTTTGTCATTATCCCTAACATATTATTTGATCTAACTCAGAAGAATCCCTTTTTTCTTTCATTTTTAAGATAAGCAGTAGTTTAATGAAATTATAAAAAGTACAGAGTACTCAAATTGTTACAATGAAAAAGCATATAAATTATATAATCAAAATTAGTAAATAATTTAAAGTAAAGTACATTTTAATACTGATACAAGAGTAATAGTAGCTTTGTAAATGTGTTACCTATAAAATTTCTATTTTTTGAGACAGATTCTCACCAAGTTTCCATGCTGGCTGCTGGCTATGAACTTACATTCCCTCCACCTTGGTCTTCCACTATGCCCAGCCTATAATGGTGTCTATGATCCATACTTCAACTGAGGTCTGTGTTGGTCTGTGGTCCATGCTTCCTCTGGAGGCCATGTTGAAGTCTGTGGTCTGTCTATCCTGCAGCCAGAGGCCTTGTAGATGTCCATGGTCTGTGCTCCCAGAGGCCATGTTGATATCCATTTTACCACCAAAGGACATGTGGATGCCCATGGCCTGTACTGCCACCTGAAGCCATGTTGATGTCTGTGGGCCATGCTTTTTTCTTTTATTTGAGTATGTTTTGCAGGTAGTTGTTAATTTAAAAAGAAACGTCTGAAAATTAGCATGGAATAGGTCTACTTCTTAACTTTAAATTAGTATTTTGCTGGGAAATTAATGTTTTTCACAGTTCTTCTATGATACAGAGTCATTCATATCAAATGTACTTATAATCTGAAATAAAATTTGACTTCTGTCACAATCTCTCAAGGTCCTAAATTGAGCAAATAACTTAGCCAAACTTTCTATATAACTAACAAATTCCAGCAATCTATTTTATGAACTAATTTTGTCTCTAGAATATAATTAGACATTCATTGAATATGATGACATGTGCAGAGTTTTAAGCATATTGAACATCAAATGAAAATTTTCTCCTGAAGTATATCTAATGCATAGATTTTGGTGTGTTTAAACACTGAGGTCCTTTTATGAGGATGATGTAACTAGTATCCATAGTTATCTGAAGTTTTTCTGAGTTTCACAATGAGAATGATTTACTCTCATGACTAAAATTTTATACTAGCTTTGACAAGAAGCTCAGGTATAAACAACAGTGTGTACATGTACTCTTCTTAATATGTTTGTCATGAGTAGCTGGATTTTACTGACAGTGATTGATTTTTAACAGTGTGATTTCCAGAAAAATCAGTTGGAAGATATTTGTCATCATCTGTCATTGTCTGTCTAAAGTACCTTCTATACTTTAGTGGTTATAATGGAATTACTACAGACTTCAGAAAGGACACATAAACATCACCTTTCAGTAGAAATAGTGTTGAACACATTCCTAGGGTATAGCATAATGAAATTTGCTTACTTTTGTGTTTTAAGCCTTTTCTAAGCTGACAAACTCGAGATTGAACTTGAATGTTGTAAATAGCTGAAAGTCCTAGATTGACAGGGCTCAGGTCATATCAATTAACATGAATAAGCTCCACAAAGATGTATGTGATAGCTGCTTGGTTGTGAACTTGGCTACATCTGTATTTGACTACAATCCAGAAATGAATGGAATACCTATGAGAGATTAGATTTTCCTTGGTTTGAAGTGGGTGACTCTACTTCTAGTCCTGACCTTTGAGGTAGGAAGACATATACCTTTGATTCAGATCTTAAGATAGGAAGACACACCTTTAATCTGGGCCACACCTTCTCCTGGAAGCCTATATAAAGACGTGGAAGAAGGAAGCTTTTGCTCATAGTCTGCTTGCCCTTATCTTGCTGTCACATCAATTCCTTCACTGACATTGGAGCCTTCTACTTTTGTATTACAGCATATACTGAAGTTCAGCTGAGACATCCAGCCTTGTGGACTGAGTAACTACTGGATTTTTGAACTTTCTGTTGACAGCCATTGTTGGATTAGCTGGACTCCATGCTGTCAATCATTCTAATATATTCACTTCATATATGTATATAGATTCATTTTATATGTTCTGTTACACTAGAGAACTCTGACAATCCAAATTTGATTTGTTTTCATACATGTTTTTAAGGCATTGGCAACTCTACATTTCCAATATTAAGCCTGTCTTTAAATTTATCTTGGAGGACCAATAATCTAATAAGATGATGAATGTATCCAGCTTACATGCCATTCCTGGGAAGGGCATGTCTAGGGAGGTATTAGAAATCTCAAACCACCTTCAAGTTCAAGAAAACAAATTAGAGTGCATGAGAAGGGAGGATGGTTTGGGAAACTGGCACACCTAATTAAACTCAGGATCTTACTAACTTTCTCATGATTCCTTTCAACAGCTCCTTTTCCTCTGAGGATTAAGACTAAACCACATTTTATGAGGACTGCCTTCCATAGTATGAGGGGTGCATATTGATTTTCTAATTATACGGAAGGAAATGGGAGAAATGTTATGCAATGCAGTAGAATCTATTGTCTCTTTGAGTACATAATCTCTAAGGCATCTGAGTCCTCAGGAATGGAAATACCAAAGACTGAAGAAAGCTAATTAATGCATTGTGAATATATCTTACTTTTATATGTTTTCATTATAAAAAAGGGTCAAAGTTTGCAAGAGATAATTTTAGACATGCTGATTTGGAGCACAAAGTGTTATGAAGACTTAGAATAAACATATAATAGAGTTCAAAGTACCAAGGTAGCTCAGTTGGTATGCTTAATGATATTGCTGTCAAGAAAAAGACTACATATAATTTATTTGCAGCAAATTTGAACTGTCTCAAATTTAAGATATGTGCCCAGTTAAATGATTTTTCATGATGACCAACATTTTTTTATTCTCTTGTCTCTTTCATGTGAAGAATATTATAATAAACAAACTTATGTTTATTACATATAAATTAGATTAATTTTATTTTTGCAATGTTATTGGAAATACTACTTTCTCTAATGTGCCTAAACAGAAATCCACATCTGTTAACACATTTACATAATCATAATGAAAATGAAGTTTCTAGACATGGTACTGATAGAGTTGTAGTGACAGTAGTTGACTAAATATCTGTTTAGATAAGATGTATCAACTATTTTATTTCCTTTGTTAAGGAAAAAAAAACAAAGCACACAACAAAGCATTCAAGGTAGCTTTTATTCAGAACTACTATGATGGGAAAAATTACTCCAGTACCTAATTTATTACAATTGCATAGCCAAAAAATCAATTATAAATGTAAAATGGATAAATGAGAGTTTATGGCCAAATGGCAGGTTAGGGAGATTAATAGATTAAAATTACTAGAAGAAAATATCATGAGTAGGAGAATTATATGACAATTTACTTTCTATGGCTAGACTTAGCAAAGACATACACAGAAGCCAAGGTGGAGGCCTGACAAAGAGAAAGCTTGGAGGGCATTCTCTAAATTTTGGGTAAAGAGACAGAGTTTAATATTTCTTCCAAATTTTGTCTTATCATAGACTCTGTTTATAATCCTATACCAGGCTCAAGTGTTATTGACTTCAAACTTAAGTCATTCGGAACTATAGTGTCAAAGAGTTGTGATTAAGTCTATTTTTAATAAAGACATACCAGAGGGGGTTGTTAAATACTCTTGTTGTTTTTAAAACATGCTACGTTTTTCCTACGTTGAACTATCCCATCTCTACCAACAATCTGAAAAACTTGAATATTTAAACAAAAATCACCTACTTTACTTAATCTTATACTTATGCAAGTCAACACAGTGGGATTACATTTGCAAACCCATCCCCCCCAAAAAATAAAAGCCAATACAAAAAAGTGACAGATTTTTATTACCTGTAGGTAGCACAGCATAGCTCTCAAACAAGTCATGCTTTCTTCCAACAGTGAGAAGATGTAGCATTTATTAAGGAGGCCTACACATATTCACATGGAGGAGACACTTTAGGAAGGAAACTGTCACATGAATCTTAAAGGGTCTTATAATAAAAATCCCAGAGCCAGATATTGGAGTGAAAGCTGAAAGATCAAAGAAGCAGAACAGCCAGCCACTAGCTTACCTCTACGAAATCTTCAGCCTCAATTTAGTGAGTTCTTGTTTTCTCACACCTTATATACCTTTCTGTGTCCTGCCATATTACTTCCTGGGATTAAAGGTGTGTGTTACCACTGTCTACTTCTGTTTTTCTCATGTAGCCCAGTGTGGCCTTGAACTCACAGACATCCAGATGGATCTCTGTCTCCAGAGTGATAGGATTGAAGGTGTGTGACACAATTGCCTGACCTCTGTGTCTAATTTAGGGGCTGGCTCTGTCCTCTGATCCCCAGGTAAGCTTTATTGGGGTACACAATATATCACCACAGTAAACATCTGTGCATGTGCTGAATTTAAGATGCATACCTGTGAGCATATGCAGTTAGGGCCATAATTCAAGAATAAAAGACAAAAGAAAGAGTTGCCCCCATGCATGTTGGCACAATGTTGTAAAGTTGGTGGGCAGATGCCCAACAGGAATGGGAATTTGCCAGCTCTCACTTCCATCATCAGTTAGCAACAACTACTGTGCACTAAGAGAAAGAAAGTAAAGCTGGGGTCACTCAGACTTTTGAAAAGATTAACCCTTTTCACAGTCCTTTGCCCTAGCAGGTTCAGCTCACTTTTTCTCCTTCTAATAAGAAACAATCCTCAAAAATTTTTATTTATGAGCAAGGAAAAATGCCCAGGGAGAGAGTTAAAACAGCTCTTTCCCAGGTCTCCTGTACTTTTATGGTTAATAATACTTCTGTAACTTACTTGGGCAAGGGAGTCCCTAATTAATAATCTTAATTCATAACCTGGAAGCTGGAGAACTGGCTCAGTGGGTAAGAGTGTTTGCTTCATAAGCATGAGGAACTGAGTCCAGATCCCTGTGCCCTCATAAAAAGCTGAGTGAGAGAGGTGGAGGCAGTAAGACCCTGAGTTTATTGGCTGTCATCCTCAATTCACTTTCAGTGAGAGTCATTGTTTCAAGGGAATAAGGGAGACAGAGATAGGACAGGATACTCAGTGTTGTAGCTAGAGGTTTTCCTGGTCTTGTCTGGCACCAAGGTCACACAACCATTTATAAAATTCCTGTGTCCTGCCTGGTCCTGTAACTGCTCAGACCCAAGTAAACACACAGAGGCTTATATCAATTACACATTACATGGCCATGGCCTATGGCTCAAGCTTCTTGCTATTTAGCTCTTATATCCTAAATTAATACATTTCTATTAATCTATAAGTTGCCATGTGGCCATGGCTTGCCAGTCTGCTGGCATGTTGTTCCTTCCGTGGTGGCTGGCATCTGCTTTTTCCTTTCCTTTGTCTTCTTCTCTATAAGTCTGGATTTCCTGCCTGCCTCTAAGTTGCCTTGCCATAGGACAAATGGCTTTATTTATCAACCAATCAGAACAACATATTTTTACGGCAAACAGAAAGATATTCCCCCATCACTTTTCCTTTTCTGTCTAAACAAAAGGAAAGTTTTAACTTTAACGTAGTAAATTTACATATATCAAGAAAGAATTACACTTACAATATCATAGTCTATTTGTATTTTGTAAAATTAAAGAAAATGTTTATCTATTCTATATTTGAGTCTAAAGTTTCATATCTAATTTATCTTTTATCATAACCAAGGAAAATTATAACTATCTGGTCTTCAACTATATCAAAGACCTCAGAAGGATATAATATTACCCAAGTAAATAGGAAATGCATTGCAAGCAACTTTCAAAAATCTAGAATGACAGAGACAGCTGGCTACCTGCACAGTCATCTAAAATTCCTCTGAAATTTTGGGGCATTCTTCTTCAGCCTATAGGCCTGGAGTTTCTCAATCACTTCTCTCTGTGTCCTGTAGAATGTCTGGCAGTTTCTTCTGTGAAGCAGTAACCTAAAGGGCCATCTCTCCTTGCAAAGTTCAGTTGTCACATTCCTATGGGTCCTGTATGTTCAGTTTATACAACACACTGTCAAGCAGTTGAGGCAAGGGAACTTTTTTGCCCAGTGGGTAACTTTTGCCACAAAGAAAGCAAATTCCAAACAGATCAAGCTAATCAACTGTCTGACTTATCCAGAGGGCCTGATCCAGTTGGGGGCTCCTCAGCTATTGGTTCATAGTTCATGCATTTCTATTCGTTTGCTATTTGTTCCCGTGCTTTATCCAACCTTGGTCTCAACAATTCTCGCTCATACAAAACCTCCTCTTTCTTGCCAATTGGAATCCTGGAGCTCCACCTGGGGCCTGGCCGTGGATCTCTGCGTCTGGTTCCCTCAGTCATTGGATGGGGTTTCTAGCACGACAATTAGGGTGTTTGGCCATCCTATCACCAGAATAAGTCAGTTCGGCTTTCTTTTGACCATTGCCAGTAGTCTATTGTGGGGATATCTTTGTGGATTTCTGTGGGCCTCTCTAGCACTTTGCTTCTTCCTATTGGGAGGCATCCAGGCAGTGGGACTGGGTCCTGTACTCAGTGCATGAGTTGGCTGTTTGAAACCTGGGGCTTATACAGGGACACTTGGCTCAGCCTGGGAGGAGGGGACTGGACCTGCCTGGACTGAATCTACCAGGTTGAACTCAATCCTCAGAGTCTAAGTTTTAAAAACATTTTAAATGCTATATTCTGTAGATCTTTAAAGTGTTTGAAGATTACCTACCTAACTGAAATATATCTATGCATACCTAGAAAACTTATCTAACGTGACTATAAGTTGGATTATCATAGAAGACTAATTATTAATCTGTATTTCTTAATTGTCCATTATAATTTAAATGAGTTACACAGATATAATTCCTTAAACAAGAGTAGAAATATACATACAGCATAACGAAATTAACTTTAAATTCATATCAATAATCTAAAATCTATTACCAATGTAAAACATTTTAAACAAGTTGTTCTTTAAAAGTAGATTCAATAATCTACCCTTTCATCCTATCATATCTATATCATATCCCCCTTTTTTTCTTTTAGAAAGATATTGACTATGACCAGAAACAATTTGTAACCAATGTCTAACAAACACAAATATCCATAATCCAGTTTTCGGGAATGTGAATATAGCTTTCTATGCTACTTCCTGCTGATTGTGGGCACTGGTATTCTTATGGGGATCCTGAGAAAATCTGAGATAATGGTCAAGTCCTGACTGGAGTAGTCTGTGACACTGTATTTTCTGAGCCACCTGCCTTGAAGCTGTTTTGGATGTTGGATCATCTGGGCCATGGCTGTCAATGGAGACCCTTCAGGGGGTCTTGGTTGATCCATCCATATTGGCCTGGAAGCAATCCAGAGGTTCTCATCTTCTGTAAAAACAAAAGCAGAACCTCTTTTCTAAAGCAACATATCCTTAGCCATAAATTTTGAAATCAAGATATCATATATATATATATATATATATATATATATATATATATATGTTTAACTCAGCAGTTTTTACAATCAAATGTCTCTCTGCAGCTAAAAATCCCAAAGACAACATAATCCAGACTCTCTGTGTGATATCCATCTTTATGTGGCTTATTTTTTATATTACTTTTACTTTCTCTTTAAAGACTATTTTTTAAAACTATCTATTTCTTTATTTAACTGTCTATCCTCATTTTCTTCTTTCTTTCAAGCCTATGTACATTATTATACACATTGTAAACTATTTAGAGGTTAATTTCATCCTAATCTGTTTTGTTGTGAATCTATTGCTTTAAACTGCAGCAATACTGGACTGAAATAGCAGCTTTGGCTTCTGACTCTCCCCACCTCAGCTTTCCAAAATGGCAGAACTACTGCCATGCTCTGTGGGAACCATGCTCACCACAGATACTGGGAGGCAGTGGGTCTATGCTTCCATCTAGCAACATGTACCCCCAAAACCTTTTCTTTCTTTCCTTTTCTTTTTTTTTTTTTTTTTTTAACTAGCAAAATCTAAATCTACCACACAGCATAATGCACGGGTTGGAGATGCCTCTGTGTACTGTGGTGGGAATCTGCCATGTTGCAGGTCAAGCCCACATTCCACTGTGAACCCGTCATACTGTAGCTCAGGGCTTGCTTGAGAGATGTAACTAGGAAGCTGTTTTTAGCTCCATTTTAGAATCTTATTTCTCTTTTTAAAGCTTTCTCAGGTTTTAGGTGGAAACTGTTGCTGCCATGTCTGGGTGCAAATTGTAGCTAGAGGTTTTCCTGGTCTTGCCTGGCACCAAGGTCACACAACCATTTATAGAATTCCTGTGTCCTGCCTGGTCCTGTAACTGCTCAGGCCCGAGTAAACACACAGAGGCTTGTATCAATTCCAAATTACATGGCCATGGCCTATGGCTCAAGCTTCTTGCTATTTAGCTCTTATATCCTAAATTAACACATTTCTATTAATCTATAAGTTGCCACGTGGCCATGGCTTTCCGGCCTTCTGGCATGCTGTTCCTTCCGTGGTGGCTGGCATCTGCTTTTTCCTTTCCTTTGTCTTCCTGTCTATAAGTTTGGATTTTCTCCCTGTCTCTAAGCTGCCTTGCCATAGACCAAATGGCTTTATTTATCAACCAATCAGAGCAACATGTTTTTATAGCATACAGAAAGACATTCCCCCATCATACTTCTGTATGTATGCATGGGTGATTGAACAAATGTTATTGGACATACACCACACACACCACACTCACCTACAGTATATGTACATACACTTACACATGTGTGTGTCTTGCAAACCTGTTGCTAACAGAGAGCTGGCCAGGAATGAAACACACTTCCTGTAATATGGAGGTGTTGGAGAGAAATAAGAATGCTTTTAATGTACATTTATAGAGGTCTTTATAAAGTTGAAAGTAGCATGTAGATAATTTGGTGCCCCGAAAAAGAGACAGAAAAGAAAATGTGCTTTGCAAGTAAGAAATTCAATGATTCACTGCCATAGTAATAACACTTCCTTGCATGGTATTTAAAATGTGTAGGAGGAGTATTTATTTGAATTCTATGAATATTTAAATTTTCAAGGAAGAGATACTAAATTTCTTGCCATATAAGTACTCTCCAGACCACTATAGGCCTATTGGTAAAGTAGAGACCGCCTCACACATTGCTACCCCACACTATTCATGTTCCTTTCCTCAAAACCCAAGCACTCAGGCTTGTGTCTTCTGAATGTTCATCTTGTATTCTTCCTTAATACAATATGGTAATACACCATTAGCATTTTATCCAAAGTTTCTCTTTTCTCCATCACTCTTGATAGTGACTATGTTTACAACAAGCAAATGGTGTTTTGTGTCATATGTGTGTAAGCATGATAATAGACCTGGAACTAAATCTCAATTCACTAGTACTTTGCTTTCAAGTAAAAAGAGCAGTTGTAAAGTTTCCTTCTTCAGACAGTTTTCAATGTTTAAGGACACTCTCTGCCCTGTACTCATCAGAAACATGTCTTAAGTCTTCTCATTTGTGATTAACATTTGTTCTCCAGTTAATGTACTCAAGATAATTGATTAAAATCTGACATAATGAAAACTTAATAAATGATGGCTGTCATTTTTATTATTCATACCCAGAGACATTCATTGATGATGTACATTTTTTTTTGCTCCATAGTAAATGGTAATATTCTGCATGAACTTTGTTTAAAATAGAAGAATATATTGAAAACATAGTGCATAATTCATTTCTGGCTATATAATTTGTCTCAGAAGATCTTAGACTCATTCCCTGTTACAATTTTATAAAGGCAAAAGAGTGAGTAATAGTTTCCTACAAGCTCTTGCTCGCTATAATTATATTGTGTTTTATTTTTCTACACAAAGCTTCCTTATTAACATGCTAATTTTGTACCTTCTTAAAAGAAAGTCATATTATTTCATGGATTGATTAGAGCTGTGCTTTTGGTAACACCAATTTACCACTAACAGCATGAGTATTTGAACAGAGTTCTTGCACCTATAATAAGTATTCTAGTATTTCTTTTATTTATAGGAGGGATATTTTAAGTCCCAAATTTCTCTAAGCTTGATTTATTATATTGCTTTGCTTTTCCTTATATTTTCACATAGTATGTTAGACTGAAGACTGTAGAAACTCAAATATAATGAAATTTCCTGAGAGACAGTGACCTCCTACACTCTGATTTATGAAATCATCCTAGCTAAAAATTAAAGAGCTACAAATTATTCATACCACAGACTCAATTAATAATAATAACTCAATTGAGTAATAACTAGATAAATTAGAAATCAAAACATAAATATTAAAATCATATAATAAGTCTATTTTGTTCTCAGTTATAATTTCAGTGATAGGAATTCATCTGTATCTTATATACCTTATAGTTATCTATTATATGATGAAAATATACACAAGGAATTTCTGTACTTCTCTAGAATGGCACTCTGTCTTATGTATCTTTCACTTGTTAGTTCATGCACTTGTAAAAATGGTAAAGCAATAGTTGTAAGGGTGATATTTATAATGGCAATATTGGTTAATATTTATAGAAAAGTTTCTATTTAGTAAACAATAACATTGTGTCTTTATTGGGGGATTCACTTATATTAACTGGTAAGGAAACTGAAATATGTAAGGGCAAAGAATTCTGTAAAGTACTGTCATTTCAATTAGAAGTTGAAAGCTGTGGAGTGACATATGCTTTTAATCCCAGCACTCAAGAGCCAGGGGCAGGTCGATCTCTGTGAGTTGGAAGCCAGCCTGGTCTGCTGGTCTACAGAATGAGTTCCAGGACAGGCAGGACCACACAGAGAAACCCTGTCTCTATAAAATAAAAAACCAAAAACAAACAAAGAAGTCGAAAGCTAATGGAGAATATCTCAGTATGATGAAATACAAGTATAAACAGAAAGCTTTGTGAGATCTGTTGTGTTCAGTCATTTTACATGTAAATGTATATAAAATGTCAAATTTTTCTTGAAACATTAATTCTTCAATGTTCTATAAGAATGCAATATTTTTCTTTGTATAATGTTCATGAAAGATTGCCTTGAACAAAATCCATTTTACTTTGTCACTTTGGCAAAAAGTTTCTTTTGGCAATTTAAAATGTCTTCTAATTATTATTTTGTAAATAGTGTCTAAAATAACAAGTGCCATTATCATGGATGTACATCAGAATTAATGCTAAATCGAAGGCCTGTTTCAGAAAAAAACAAACAAAAACAAAATAATGAAGTAATGATGAATATTAATAGTCTAAAATATATTTTAAAGTTTTCTCTCTTTATATCGATTTTTAATTTTGTACATGCATAAAATAAGTTTTCATCAAGTCATCCTCTCCATTCTTCTTTCCAATTTCTTCATAAACTCATTATCTGCCATGAGTCATTCACTGCCTTTTTCCAACCATTGTTCAAACAATTTGAAATTCTCTACAGAAAGTTATTTTCCTTTTGGCAGGTATAGCATTCATTTTAAGGCAGAATTTATCTCAAATATATACTATAAAAGGGTGTATTATATATATATATATATGTGTATATATATATATATCAGTGAATTTCATAAAAACGATAACCCAGGATGTCTAATGTCACAATGGCATATAATTACCCAGAAAGAAGAGGTTTCCACTAATGGTTACAGATAAAGTATAGGGACACTGTCTTATAAAAGTTAAGCTTCTTAAATTCTTCTGTCTTGATTTAATTTGATTTTAACTACTAAATAACTTCAATTGTAAAACTTTAAAATGCCTGCCAATACATGAAAATCATAATGTTTCCATAGAAATAACACAGTACTTTACATAACATTTTCTGAATGCTGTTAAGTGTAGATGGTAAGAGATAAAGATTTTGAAAGTTTTAGTTACAATATAGGGTACTTCAAACAAAACATATGTCTGAAATGATGAATAAAATGAAATAAAATTCAAAATCATCACATTTAGAGAATAAAATATAAAGTGAAGTATTAATCATGGAAAATATTGTAAACAATTATTTTGTTGAGTTTAAAATGAGAGAAAATATAAGTTTTCTATTTGTCCAAGTAAACAAAATGTTTCTATGGATTTTCACCCAAAATTCTTAGTAGAAAATTTAAGTTAAAGACAATTCTCAAATTATTTTTTAAAAAGAAGCATATTGCTACTGTCTATTTCAGAAACACATGTTCAAAGGGCATACCATCATATGCTAGCAACCATTGGTATCAAAGGATTTACTAATTTCACAATGAGATAATTAGGAAATGTCATGGGCAGGAACTGTTTCATTTTGCTTTAATAACAAATAAATGAGAAAATTTTGACATTTCTTGAAATTTTTATATTTTTCATCTTTCTGAAAATTTTTTCAACTACAGAAATAAAAATACAAACCTTCTGGAATCTTACTGCATGTACCATTATTTTTTGCATACATTGATGTTTGATTTAAAGTGATCATATTGGCACATTTATGGCCACGTTGTATAGCATGAAGCAGTCACAGCCTTATGAAGTTCTGCAACAATGCCAATATGTCCACCCTTAGCTTGGGCAACTGCAAGTCTCCTCCTGGTCAGTTGACCGAGGCTTTGAATGCTGCTGTTTACATTGAGTATGGGCAACTGCCAAGTCTTCTCCTGGTCAGTTGACTGAGGCTTTGAATGTTGCTATTTACATTGAGTATGTCACATTGTCTGTATCCAGGTATACCAGAATGAGAAGGAAGTGGGGGTGGCTATCCAAGAGAAGCTCAAAGAGCATCACCTTTATCATCAATAAGCCATGATATACATTCTACAACAAGAGTACATTGAAAGGAAATTTACTAGAGCATGCTTAGTGATCTGAAGCTGGACAACCTGGGCCTCTACCATATTCACAGCTCAACAGCCTTCAAGCTTAGACCTGACTATTTATTATTGGTTGCATCAGACTACATGTTTCCCAGGGACACTGATTGTGGTGGTTCGAAAGAAAAATGCTGCCAAAGAGAGTGGTACCATTATGAGATGTAGCTTTTTTGGAGTGAGTGTGGCCTTGTTTGAGGAAGTGTGTCACCATGGGGGTGGGCTTTGAGGACTTTTTTGCTCAAGCTTCCCTCAGTGTGACATGGATTCCACTTCCTTTTGATTTCTGATCAAGATGTAGCTAGCACCATGTCTACCTACATACTGCCATGCCCCTTGCTATGATGAAAATGGACTAAACCTCCTTAACTGTAAGCCACCACTTCAATTAAGTGTTTTCTTTTATAAGAATTGTCATGATAATGGTGTCTCTTTACAGCAATAGAAATCCTAGCTAAGACACCTATTTTCTGGACACTTGGATGACCATGGAACAGTTAGTGGATGATGGTCTGCTCAAAGCAGTTCATGTCTGACATTTTTTTAAAAAATTTTTCCCTTTAATCTTTATTGATTTATTTTTTATAATACCATTCAGTTCTACATAACAGCCACAGATTCCCTTGTTCTCCTCCCTCCCGTCCCTCTCCCCTTCTCCCCAGAACATCCCCCATTCCCACCTCCTCCAGGGCAAAGCCTCCCCCGAGGACTGAGATCAACCTGGTAGACTCAGTCCAGGCAGGTCCAGTCCCCTCCTCCCAGGCCGAGCCAAGCGACCCTGCATAAGCCCCAGGTTTCAAACAGCCAACTCATGCAATGAGCACAGGACCTGGTACCACTGCCTGGATGCCTCCCAAACAGATCAAGCCAATCAACTGTCTCACCTATTCAGAGGGCCTGATCCAGTTGGGGGCCCCTCAGCCTTTGGTTCATAGTTCATGTGTTTCCATTCGTTTGGCTATTTGTCCCTGTGCTTTATCCAACCTTGGATTCAACAATTCTCTCTCATATAAACCCTACTCTTTCTCGCTAATTAGACTCCCGGAGTTCCACCCAGGGCCTAGCCATGGATCTCTGCATCCAGATCCCTCAGTCGTTGGATGGGGTTTCTAGCAGGACAATTAGGGTGTTTGGCCATCCCATCACCAGAGTAGGTTAGGTCGGGCTGTCTCTCGACCATTGCCAGCAGTCTATTATGGGGGTATCTTTGTGGATTTCTGTGGGGCTCTCTAGCACTTTGCTTCTTCCTATTCTCAAGTGGTCTTCATTTACCAGGGTCTCCTATTCCTTGCTCTCCCTCTCTGTTCTTGATCCAGCTGGAATCTCGCGTTCCCACAAGTTCTCTTTCCCTTGACCCTTGCCCTTCATTACCCCCACTCATGTCCAGGTTGTTCATGTAGATCTCATCCATTTCTCTGTCATTAGGCCATCCCCGTGTCTTTCTTGGGGTCCTGTTTTCCAGGTAGCCTCCCTGGGGATGTGAGTAGCAGTCCAGTCATCCTTGTTCCACATCTAGTATCCTCCTATGAGTGAGTACATACCATGTATGTCTTTCTGAGTCTGGGTTACCTCACTCAGGATGATTTTTTTCTGGATCCATCCATTTGCCTGCAAACCTCTTGATGTCATTGTTTTTCTCTGCTGAGTAGTATTCCATTGTGTATATGTACCACATTTTTTTTTTATCCATTCTTCAGTTGAAGGGCATCTAGGTTGTTTCCAGGTTTTGTCTATTACAAACAATGCTTATATGAACATAGCTGAGCAAGTACTCTTGTGGTATGATTGAGCATTCCTTGGGTAGATGCCCAAGAGTGGTATAGCTGGATCTTGGGGGAGATTGATTCCCAATTTTCTAAGAAAGCACCATATTGATTTCCAAAATGGTTGTACAAGCTTGCATTCCAACCAGCAGTGGAGGAGAGTTTTCCTAACTCCACATCCTTTCCAGCATAAGGTGTCTTCATTTTTTTTTTTAATCTTAGCCATTCTGACAGGTGTAAGGTGGTATCTCAGAGTTGTTTTTATTTGCATTTCCCTGATGATTAGGGATGTTGAGCAATTCCTTAAATGCCTTTCTGACTTTAACTGAGAGGATCATAAATAAACCCAGATTAAAATATAAGCAACAGTTAACCAGATTAAACACTACCCATAACTAACTCAGAAGTTGAACAAGTACTGCCATTCCTAAAGCATCATGATGATTACTTACAGTCCATTCAGTTCTCTGATAGTTCCTGGACCAAGCCTGAGGATCTTGCTATTCTGGAATATCCCAGGATCAAGGTGATACAGCCAAGTAAAAATAAAAATACAGACCATGTGCTAATCAAATTCCTCATACATGGGAGGTTGGTGGAGACGACAAATCTTTGACATCAAAACATATTTATGAGAACTTTAGGATCTTTGACTTCAAGCCAAAACATGGGGACATGATCACCTTACTCAACCACAACAGGAGTTGCAGGGTCTGTGTATCAATGAGCTATACCAAACACAAGGATTACATCTTCCATGCAAATGTTTGAACCTATGGATGTTTGCTTTTCCTCAAGGAACTTGTCCATCTTCTTCTTGCCTTCCTATTAGTCCTTGAAGGTGTATTGTAGCTTGTCTGTGGGCATGAAGGTGTATTAGTTACTTCTTTCAGTTTTTCTTTGTCTTTTTTTCTGACTCATGTGGGGATATTTAACCTGAGTACACTTTGCTGACCAAAGAGAAGCAAGATATATAGTCAAAAGTTTGTAACTAACAGTTGAGTTTTGAGTATTTAGAACTGCAATCTTGTAGTGGGCCAAAGGCTTTGTGCACGCAGATAAGCACTGGGGGAACCAGGACAATTAAACACACTGCTGATCTCTCCAATGGAATGAGGTGTGTAGCTGCTCTTCCTGGAATGCCAGGAATGATGTAGTTGTAGCTGAAGTTTTATATGGTCCTGCCTAGGCCCACAGACCCTTCAGTTGCTTTAAATTAATCACTCAGAAGCTTATATTAATTAAAACTGCTCAGCCATTAGCTTAGGCCTACCACTGACTAGCTCTTATATTTAAACTAGCCCATAATTCTTATTTATGTTTAGCCACGTGGCTTGGTACCTTTTCTCAGTTCTCTCTTTACATGTTGTTTTCTCTGTGTCTGGCTTGCCACTCCTGACTCAGCCTTCCTGTACCCAGAATTCTCCTCTCTGCTTATCCCACCTATACTATACTTCCTGCCTGGCTACTAGCTAATCAGCATTTTATTTATCAACCAAATCAGAGCAACACACATTCATAGCATACAGAACAACATTCCCATCATGTAGTTTTGCAACCTGGTGATCCTTGCTGTCTATTGAGGCAGGCTCTGCCCATATCTTCCAGACCCTTTCCTCTAGATCTTGAGCATTGCTTTTGGACCATAAAACCCATTCTTATGAATGATGTCACTGGTACTTTACAACAGCCTAAGTGACTTCAATGTTATCTTAGGGCTGGGCAAATCCTGCCACTTACAGGCATTATGTTTACTTCAGACATTCTTCCTAGACCTTAATCTTGAGTATTGTTTCTGAGTAAACAAGAAACCACCTTATGAATAAATCCATTTGTACTTTGCTAAGAACTTCAATATAAACATGTCTTAAACTTTGTTGTACTCATGGGGTTGAGTTAATTGTTGACTGAATATTTTTTCTAAAATTGTGCTTTGCTTAAATAAGACTAAAGAAAAATGATCTGGGCCAGACTTCAGAAGTACTGGTCTAATGCTCGTCATGACAAAATCAAACTGAGTTGCGTTTCATTCTTATCTCACCCTGATAGGTTTTTTTCCTTGCCTGCTGTAAAGCCTGCAAGCAAATCATCACACAATTCTTTCAATCAGATTTCACTTTGCTTCAAAAAGTGCTTTTGTGAACTTTAAAGAAAATGCATTATATGTATTAAAATAATAATAAAAAAGGGGCCATGGCTTTGAAGGTGACAGGGAAAGGTTATATATGAGAGGATTTGGAAGGAAGAAAGGGAAGAGAGAATTGTTGCAATTATATTATAATCTCAAAGAAAACAAACAAAAAAGTAAAAGTGATTGTGTTGCTTTATTTTTGTGGAACAAAATAAGGACATATTTTCAATAAAGAGATGAAGTATCTTTAAATATATTTTTCATATGAAAAAGAGATTAGCTTTCACTTACCATATAAGGGATATTTAAAAAATTATTACTTAAGTGATTTTAAGAAAATCTGCATGGTTTTTTCTCTGTTGATTAGGAAACTAAATCAGTGGTAATAGATTCAGAAATTTGAGGTGAACTTTTGGGCATATACTCAAAGGATGCTCAATCACATCACAAGAATGCTTGCTCAACTATGTTCATAGCAGCTTTATTCATAATATATAGAACCTGGAGACAACCTCTAGGCCCCTCTACTGAAGAATGGATAAAGAAAATGTGGTACATTTATACAACAGATTATTATTCAGCTATTGAAAACAATGACATCATGAAATTTGAAGACGAATGAAAGTAGAAAAAATTATCCTGAGTGAAGTAACCCAGACCCAGAAAGACAAAGTGAAATGTATTCACTTGTAAGTGGATATTAACTGTAAAGTAAAGGATAACCATGCTACAACACATGAACCCGGAGAGGTTAGATTAGTGACTACTGCAGTTGTCATCAGAGAGCCTTCATCTAGCCACTGATGAAAATAGATGCAGAAACCCATTGCCAGACATTAGGCCAAGCTCACGGAATCTTGCTGAAAAGAGAGAGGGAGGATTGTAGGATCCAGGGGGGAAGGACATCATGAGAAAATCCATAGAATTAACTAATATGGGCTCATAGGAACTCACAGAGACTGACCTGACAACCAGGGAGCCTGTATGGGAGTGACCTAGGCCCTTTACATATATGTGAAAACTGTGTGTGGGTTGGTCTTCTTGTGGAACTCCTAACAGTAAGAGCAGGGACTGTCCCTAATGCTTTGGCTGGCTCTTGGGAATCTAATGCTCATACTGGGTTGCCTTGTCCAGCCTTAATACAAGGGAAGGAGCTTAGTTATACCTCAACTTGATATGCCATGCTTTGTTGATACCCATGGAAAGTCTGCCCCTTTCTGAACAGAAACAGAGGAGGAGTAGATTGGGGGGGAGGGGAAGAGGAGGAAGGAATGGGAGAAGGAGGAGAGGAAATTACAATCAGTATGTAAAATAAATGAATAAATTTAATTAATAAAAAGGAAGTTTGAGGTTAAAAGAATATGTTGACATATGAGATTTTTTTTGTTTTTGTTTTTGTTTTTTGTTTTTGTTTTTCGAGACAGGGTTTCTCTGTGTAGCTTTGCGCCTTTCCTGGGACTCGCTTTGTAGCCCAGGCTGGCCTTGAACTCACAGAGATCCACCTGGCTCTGCCTCCCGAGTGCTGGGACTAAAGGCGTGCGCCACCACCGCCCGGCCGACATATGAGATTTGTTGAGAACCTGTTTCCAGCTAGTCCAAGATGCAACAACTTGAAAATGCTCATGTGTAAAATATTGAGAATGAGAAATATTAAGATATAACTATTTTTATTTTAACTGTATGATGGAAAAATAAAATATATACAGAACTAGAAATTCCTTAATTCCAACACAAATCAAATAATGATTTCCAAGTTTGATAAGTCTTATATTTTTAACTTCTGTTTTTTAGTAAGTTCAAGCTCATAGGAGGTTGCAAAAATAGAACACATAATCCTGTGAATTTTCTTCACTATGGCATCTTACATAAGTGAAATACCCAAAGACACTTATATCATGAATTCAATTCTCCTACAGATCTTATTTGATTTCCATCACCTTGTATTTAATGTATGTCTCTGTGTATGATTGCAAGTAAATGACTTGTATACACACACACACACACACACACACACACACACACACACACACACACTAACCCAGAATTCAAGTAAAAGCTGTGCAGGAATGATGGGCACCTATAATCACAGCACTCAGTAGGCAGAGACAAGAAATTTGTAGGGAAAGCTGGCTAGCTAGATGATTGAGCATCAGTGACCTCTGGTTCAACAAGAGACTTCACTTAATAAAGTGGAGAGCAATTTAAGAAGATATCAGATATGAACTTCAGGCCTCCATGCAAACATACATGTTTATATTCACCATTACACATGTATACCTACATACCTGCAAACATTTAGACACACATGCATGCACATTAAAAATAAAAATTAAAGACACAGAATAAATATATGGATAAAAACCATAAGACCTGACTACGTTAATGCAATCTGCAAGAGATGTTTAATTTTTAAAGAGGCATACAGGCTGAAGGTGAATAAAAGTGAAAAGAAATTACATACTAGTAGACTTCAAAGAGATTAAGCATAAATACATTTCAGACCAAATACACATTTAAATCTGTAAATGGAAAACTAGATCACTGTAACATGTTAGAATGCTCTTCATCAAGAAGACAAATTTGTAAAATACCTATGTGTACTCAGTACCAGAGCACATAAATATAAAAAGCAAATATTAAATGATTTGAAGGAAGAGATAATCTACAATACTATACTTCCAAAAGACTGTAATATCCCACTTTTGCGAATGCCCAGATCATAAAGAAAAAAATCAACACAATTCCACTCTAACCATAATATCCCATATATTCTGTTGTTCCCATATATTCTTCCACTTTATTTCTTTCTAAGAAAAAAAATGTTGGAGAGTTGTTTGCCTTTAAAAAATTTATTATCACACATTCAGTGAAGTAACTGTTTACACAATTTACTCACAAAACTCAGTATCCTTTCTATATACAAATGGCAAACAGTTTGAGAATGAAGTCAGGGAAACAACACCTTTCATAACAGATTCAAATAATATAAAATATCTTGGCGTATATCTACCCAAGCAAGTTGAAGACATGTATGATATAATCTTCAAAAAATTTTTCATTGAAGAAAAAATTGAAGACGATATGAGAAAATGGGAAGATCTTCCATGCTCATGGATCAAAATGACCATCCTACCAAAAGTAATTTACATACTCAATGCGATCCCCATGAAAATTCCAACACAATTTATTCACAGTCCTTGAAAGGATAATCTTAAGATGCATGTGGAAGCAAAAAAAAAAATCAAAAAAACAAACAAAAAAAAACCCAAGATAACTAAAACAAACTGGATGTCTGAATGTAAAAGAATGCAAATAAATCCATATTTATCACTCAGTACAAAACTCAAGTCCAAGCAGATCAAAGACCTCAACATAAAACCAGATACAACAAACCTGATAGAAGAGAAAGTTGAGAATAGCCTTAAACTCATTGGCATAGGAAAAGCCTTCCTGAACAAAGTACCATTAGCATAGACACTAAGATCTATAATTAATAAACAAGACCTCATGAAACTGAGAAGCTTTTGCCTGCCAAAGGACATCATTATTCAAATGTTGGCAACCTACAGAATAGGAAAAGATTTTTTACTAACTACACATCTGATAGAGAGAGTGCTGGTATACAAAATATAATAAGAACTCGGGAAACTAGATATCAAGCAAAAATACCTCAATCTAATTGGTGTACATATTGAAACAGAGAATTTTCAATAGAGAAAACTTAAATGTCTCAGAAACATTTAAAGAAATAATTAAATATCCTTAGTCATCAAGGAAATGCAAATCAAAACTACTTTGAGATTCCATCTTAAATCTGTCAGAATGGCTAAAATTAATATTATAAGTGATAGCTCATTCTGCCAAGGATGTGGAAAAAGAGTAACACTCATTTTGCCATTGGGTGTGCAAACTTGTAAAATCACTATGCAAATTAGTGTGGTGTTTCCTTAGGAAGATGGGAATTGATCTTCTTCAAGATCCAGCTATACTACTCTTGGGCATATACCAAAGTATCAGATGTGCTTTATCATAACACAGAGAGACTTGGGCAACAATATTCATTGCAGGTCTCTATAATAGCCAGAAATTGGAAACAACTTAGATGTCCTTCAACAAAGAATGGATAAAGAAAATGTGCTACAATTACACAAGGGAGTATTACTCAGCCATTAAGAAAATGACATTATGATATTTGCATCAAATGGATGGAACTAGACAAAATTTATCCTCTGTGAGGTTACCCTTGGTCCAGAAAAGCAAATATGGTATGTATTCACTTACATGTGGATATTAGCAGTTAAGTCAGTGATAACCATGCTAAAATCCATAGAACCACTGAAGGTAGGTATAGAGTAAGGGACTAGAGTGAACAGGTAGATCTTCTTAGGAAAGGGAAATAGAATTGATATTTATGGATGGGTGGCTGGGGGTCTGGAATTTGGGGGTCAAATGGGAATGAGAAGGGTAGAGGGGAGAGTTGGAGGGAATATGAGAGACAACTAAAATTAAGGAACAACTGAGGGCTAGTATTGAAACCTAATATAGTAGCAACCTCCTAAAATATATACATACATGAAAGTGGCCTAAATGAAACTCAAAATAATGGGGAAGACTGTGTCTCAACTGGTTATTTCTTCTCACCAAAGAAAACTTCCACTACGGGGTTTGGGTTATATATAATTGAATTGTTGTTCAAAGGGGTCCCAAAGGAATCTTCACATAACCCAGACTGTTGTTAAGCCACATACTGACAGAAAGGTCCAATTTCTTAAGACAACACCTGCACAACTCATTGAACATGGAGATGTCCAGCTGGTATATACATATTGCCTTCACTCCTATGTTCTAGTATCTTTCTTACAGGAAGATACTCTGCAGCTATCAAAATAGAAATACAGACAGCAACCCAACCTCAAATCCTTTTATAATCATTGGTGGAATACCTGCAAGTTATGCTAGGGAAATGGTGGTACAAAAGTTGTGTGAGTAATCAGCCAGTAACTGAACTAACTTTAGGATTTTACATGAGATGGAAACCATACCAAACACTCCTTGAGTGACCAAGAACCTGATAGTAGATAGCCCAGGGACCTAGGGCAAAACCACATACTACTGATCTAAAACTAAATTAAAACATAGTAACAAAATGACTACTAATGATAATCTGCTATAGTCACAGATCAGAGCCTTGTTCAATCATCACCACAGAAGCTTCCTCCTGAAGTAGACTGGAATAAATATAGAGATCTACAGCCAGATGTTACACAGTGAGAGAGAGACCTTGGAACACGTAGCCCTAAATGGGATGTCTCCATCAAATCTCTCCTCTCAGAGCTCAGGAAACCCCAAAGATGAGGAAGTAGAAGGAATATAAGAGTCAGAGAGGATGGAGGACACCAGGAAAACAAGGCACTCTAAATCAATTAGAGCAAAGCTCATAAAAATTCACAGAAATTGAAGCAGCAGGCACAGGGCCTTCAGTGGTATGCAGCAGGTCCTGTTTTATATTATGGCTTCTTGTTTATTATTTTTATGGGATTCCAGATTTACAAATGAGTGAGTCTCTAATTCTTGTTCTCTTGGGCTATTTTTCCTTTCTTGGTCTGTCATGATTGACATCAATGTAATAGTTTTTGTTTTAGCCTATCTTCTATTTTGTCATACTTTAAAAATGAATGAATGAATGAATGAATGCAAACCTAGCCATTAGATCAAGGTTAACAATGGAAATGCCATGTTACCTCCTGGTAGTGGGAAAATCAATTTTTTTCTCCAATGGAATGACACTGGGTGTATCAACCATTCTAGGGCTGATTTCATGTTCAGGAGAAGGTGACCAAAAAATAATGGACTCCACAGATTTTTTGAGCTTTCATTCAGACAGCTTTTTCTTTTTAATTTTTTTAGTAATGTGCTTTGTTTTCTAGGTTTGGTGCATTTTGTTGTAATGAGACTTTGGTTATTTTTTTAGAAAGAAGATTGTTTGCATAGGGAGGAAGAGAGGATCTGGACAAACTTGGAGGAGGGGAAGAACATGATCAAAATTTATTTAAATTTAAACATTAATTTAAATAATAAAAAGGTATTAGGTGTGTGTAAGTATGCATGTGCATGTGTGTATGCATGCATGTGTGTGTGTGTGTGTGTGTGTGTGTGTGTGTGTGTGTGTGTGTGTGTGGTTGTACAGGCATACATGCCAAGACATGTAAGAATGCCAGAGGATAATTTTTGGTACTCAATTCTCTTTCT
Source organism: Peromyscus leucopus (assembly GCF_004664715.2). Classification (NCBI taxonomy): domain Eukaryota; kingdom Metazoa; phylum Chordata; class Mammalia; order Rodentia; family Cricetidae; genus Peromyscus; species Peromyscus leucopus. The sequence continues at coordinate 41,799,343 of NC_051083.1, forward strand.
ATTGCATCTAAGGATTGCAACTCAGGTCTTTGGCTGTGTGGCAAGCTCAGCCATCCTCCTAGCTGAATTTGGGGATTTTTTTTGAACACAGAGTCTCAGTCTATAGTTTAGGCTTCACTTAGACTTGCAGTAATCCTTCTATATCAGCTTCCAAAGTGCTGGGATTATAAATATAAATTAACATGCTCAGCTTCTTACTGAGAAATTCTTACAAGTCTATTTTTTTTTCAATTTAATTTGAATATTTTCTGAACATCTATTTTTATAATGTTCATTTAATTTAGCTATATAATTGTTAAGGCAAATAATCCAGGTGCTAATTTATATGCCCATTTTGCCTACATTTCTTTTGTTTGAGCTAGCTTTGTTTTTTGAATGTTCATCAAATTATTATTTACAAAGTAAGAGTTTTTAGATGAATGCTTCAACAATAGGAATAGCTGTAAATGTCTTGATTATATACTTGATGATATGTAGTGATGAGTTTTATGATTTCATACATATTGATTTTACATAAGGTATTGTATAACTGAGCTGGAATGCCACTGAATCTTAGATTTTGAGGGCAGCTTTGGTTGTTTTCCATATGGAGACTAATTTTGCACACCACACAACTAATGAGCTCAGTAAATTCCAAGATAATGATAACAAGTGCCCTAGTTTATCATTCTGAGTGTTGTTTTGCTGTTTGTTGTTATTGTTCTCCCATTCTTTATGGGATTCTTTTATCTTTCTATTAAAAATGTACATCTCTCTACTTGCTACATTTTTTTTAAATCAAGCATTATAAGACCTATTGTGGTTTAAATATGAAAAGTGTTCTGCTGATGGCAATATATTAGAGGTTCTAGAAACTTTCATGAGGTTCTAAACAACCATAGCATATGCACAGTTCCTAGTACAAACTCATGCAAGCTCTGAGATTGTTGCTTCAGTCTCTGTTGAGTCCCTATGAACCCTGTTTGGTTGATTCTGTGGGCTGTGTTTTCATGGTGTCCTTGACCCGTCTGATTCCTATAATCCCTCTTCCTCTTCTTATATGGGGTTCTGCCTAATATTTGGCTATGGTTCTTTTCATCTGCTCCCATTAGCTGCCCAAGGAAGCCTCTCTTAAAAGTGATTGGACTAAGCATGATCTATGAGTATAGCAGAATACCACTATGAAATTTTATTGATTTTTTTGGGGGGAGTCATGTTTTGTTCTACCCTAGGTCTCTGGGCTCTCCAGTTTCTGGTTCCTGGCCACCCAGGCAGTGTTGGTCATAAGCTCCCTCTCCTGACATTGGCCTCAAATTAGACTAGTCATTGGTTGACCACACCCACAAGCTCTGAGCCACTATTGCTGCAGCATATATTGCAGGCAGACAGGTTGTAGGGGGGTTTTGTGGCTAGGTTGGTGTCCCAGTACCGCTATGGAAGCATTTCCTGGTTACAGAAGATGACTGGTTCAGGCTCCATATCTTCTATTACTAACAGTCCCCACTAGGGTCACCCTGATAGGTTCCAGAAAGTTTCCACTTCATTAGATTTCCACATTGCCTGCAAAATACTGCCTGATTCCAGTCATCTCTCCCTATACACTCTCCCCGTTTCCCTTCTTCCCCCACCTGATCCCTCTTGTTCACATCCCCACCTGTCTCCAGTCCACCTACAAAATGTATTCTATTTCTCCTTCCTGGGGATATCCATCTGTTCCCTCTAGAGCTCTCCTTCTTATTTAGCTTTCTAGGTCTGTGATTGTCTTTTATTAGTAGCTAATATCTGCTTATAAGTGAGTACATACCATGTTTGTCTTTCTGGGTCTGGGTTACCTCATTTTTTTTTCTAGTTACATCCATTTGCCTGCAAATTTCATGATGTCATTTTGTTAAGAGCTGTGTAAGACTTCATTGTGTAAATGTACCACATTTTCCTAATCCATTCTTTGTTTGAGGGAAATCTGGATTTTTTCCAGTTTCTGTTTATTCTGAATAAAGATGCTATGAACATGGTTGAGCAACTGCCCTTATTTCAGCAGTTAATAAGTGGTCTGATTCAATGTTCAGTTTGTTAATTATTATTTAGTTGAAATATTTAGTGTTGAACATTATCTCACTTAATTTGTTCTGCTCTTTTTAAAATTTACAATTCTTCAATTTTAAAAGCATGAAAACAAGGGGGACTAGGGATGTAGTTCAGTAAAAGAGCACTTACTTAGTAAGTGTAGTGGTCTGGATTTGGTCACCAGCACTGAAAGACTTAACACCAAAAAAGGTGAATAGTATCAGGAGGCATAATGTGAAAAACACAAAGAATAAATAAAAAGAAATAAAGACAAAATAAAACAAAAAACTATTTTCTAGTTGTTTAATTGTGAAGTATCAGATAACTGAGAACCATTGGTGAAAGGAAGATGTTTGAGAGGTTTTCAATACAAAGAAAATTTTAGAATAATTAATAGTCTTAATATTTTTAATGCTTGAAATATTTTACATAACTTTATTTAGGACTACTTGATCCTGTTTGTGTTACAGGACACAATCAATTATGGTGTTAATACCACATCTAACTTTGAAAATGATGTGATGAAAAGGGAAAGATTATTGTCATGTTTGAATTATACATTTTGCTACTCTTTTAGTCTCATTTACTTTGAATAGAAAAACTAACACACTGGCAAACAGTTTTTATATTTATCACATTGGCCAAGGTTTGTAGAACAGGTCAATGAGTACTTAAATCTCCTCAGGTTTATTTATTTGCTTAAATATAAAACTATGGAAGTCTGCATAGATTCCACTGGCCAGTATCATTAAAAATAATGTATTACTTTATGTATTTTTGCATTAAATGGGAACAATCTTGAACTTCAATAATAGTAATTTTCAATTCAGCCTGTTATTGGAACAGAGAGAATGGCAAGAGACAATTTTCTAATTTCATTTAACTTTTTTATCTGAGAAAAAGGTTATAAATAGTTCACTAAAAGTATATTAAAATATGGTAAATTACCTGTGACTTGTCTTGCCTTGTCATTTTATTTGTACTGATAATTATTATCTTATGGGAACTTTAAATAAAATTCATAGTATGAAATTGCATTTAAACATCTGAGAATTTTTGGAAATAAGAAAAGTATTGAATTAAATAAGAGTCTACAAACTGGATTGTTAATCAAATTTAAAATGACATTTAATTTGATCATTTGTTATTGTCATTTTCTTAGTAACAGATTTTAACTTCTGTGGCAACTGAAAATTTTATGAGGAGCTGAAGAGGTATCTCAGCAATTAAGAGCACTGGGGTCAATGTCTAACATCAACATGATGGTTAACAACTGTCTGTAACTCTGGTTTGATGAGACCCAATGCCCTCTTCTGAGATCCTCAATTGCCTGCACACAGCTTTTGCATATACAGACAAGTAGACATACACACATAACCATAGGAAATAAATTAATAAAGAAAAATTGTATGAAAACATTATGCAAATTATTTGGTATGATTGATAGTTATAGCATAAATAATTCTTTGAAAATACTGTTTCTTAATCTGTTCATTTCTAATGAGTCATAAGGCAATTTCACAAAAATAATAATAAGAACACCTTATAATTTTTAGGTAATTATACAAAAAATAAGAAATTTAAATTTGTTCCTTCATCAAACTTTCCTATATATTAACTTTTCAAATCTACTTAAATATAGAAATGTGTAGGGAAATATTCCACACCTGGTACTAGGGTTTGGTTTAATAGCTTTTGGCTTTGTAGAGAAGAAGCATTATCTACCCATGGACATTATCTTGTTCAAACTGTTTGGGCTTTATTTATCTATCTATTATTTTATTTATTTATCATTAACCTGCTCTAAGTTTGTTTATAAAGTACAAGAATACACTTTCTGGGGCTGGCATTTTTAAATTTTTACTCCTTCTTTGATGTTTAACTTAACTAAAATTCTTGCTTGTCTTCTGTATGAAATTATTTTTTATGCTAGAGATTGAATCCATGGGCTTCCTTGCTCTCTCCTAAGAGTCCTAAGCTAATTTTAATTTCACCAACCTGTTTTTTCTTGGCTATAACAAGCCAAAGACCAACACATCCGTCCCTGAATGGGAAGATCGGTTCATCTCAAGAACCTTGAGGATTTTGTGAAAATGTAGCATACTATGTAGTCAGCTCAGGATGGTGTGGAGCAGAGAAACTGATGTCCTCTTGAAGTGGTGCCCACATCTTCTTGAATTGAACCAATAGCAGGCATCATCCAACCCTAGTCAGTGGTGTGCTTGATGTTTTGGGGAGAAGTTGATCTCTACATCATAGTCTTTTAACTCTGTCAGTCAATAAATGACTGTTTTAAGTTTCTTCCTGCCATCATAATTGAACTCCTTTCTGAACCTTTGAATTAACATCAGATGACTTGCTTCTATGCCAGTTTCCTCAAGTCTCGCAGAGCCATTTCTAAGTCATTCTCTCTATGGTCCTCATGGCCTTTCGGATGAATCCAATGATGAATATCATCTGTTGTGGTCCCTCTTGGGTATAAGGTGTCTTTGGAAGATGATCAAGCCACATACTCTCAGGGCCATGATCTTTTTTCAGTATTCAACACAGAGGCACTAGGTAAGTCTTAAACTCAAACTCTTATTTATTATATTTTAATATGATCATAAAATGGTAGGTTTCCATATGGCTTTTTCAAACTCCTTAACATTGGTTACACTTCCCTTATGCCCCCACTTAGAGTTCACTGTATGCATAATCTTAACTTTGTAGATTTTGTTTTTGAGGCTATAATTACAACATTTAATTCCTTCCCTTTCCTCACTCCAAACCCTCTTATATATCCCATCCAGCTCTCCTTCACATTCATGAGTTGTTATAGCATGTATAAATGTATATTTATACAAACTCCTAAATATAACCTATCCAGTCTTTATAATGTTACTTGTATGTATGTTTTCAAGTTACTTCTTTGATATTAAAGGGTATTTACAATAAACATTACAGCTGTTTTTTGTCCAGTTTTTTGGGTGAGTTAATTCCCCCAACACACACACACACACACACACACACACACACACACACACACACACGCAACACGCACACGCACATGCACGTACGCAGTACACACACACAAAATAAAATGTATGCAAATTTTCTCACAAAGCTACAGTTGATATGGCTGAAACAAACAGAAATATGAAGCTATTTAATTAGTATGAAAACATAGTGATCATAAACGTAAAGACAAGATATGGAAGGCAGAATTCAAATGCAGACTTAGAATGAGGATCTTCTATTATCTCTTCACAAATTACTCTGATAAATTTGGGTAAAATAATACTCTTCATATCTGGGTAGATCTAAACATGAAAGTAGAAGTGAAGTTGTCTGGAAGGTACTAGGTGGGGAGGACACTGAAATGGGAAGGTAGCAGAATATATACTCAAAATACAATATATAGTTGCAAAAATGTCTGAAGTTACCCAATAATAACAAATTTTAAAAATGATTCCAAATCTATGAAATGCAGATGTAAGCTTATAAATAGTTTTAATTCAATAGCCATCTCTGTATATATTATTGTTATCCCAAAAGATATTTCATCCAAAAGTGATATTGCATTAGGAACTATATCCTCCAGTTTATCTTTATATATGTAAATCATAAAAGTAGTAATATTATTAGAAATGATCATTACATTCAGATTAAGATTACCATATTTGAGTAAATTTTTACTATTTTTACAAATTTCACTATTTTTAGTGTCAGCCATTTTATATAGCTGATATATATCTGTCTATATCTGGTATCTAGAATAAAAGAATATCATAATAGAACTGAGTATTGAGTATCTTAACTCAATTTTAGAATCCAGGAGAAAAAAGTCTTGATCTGAATTAATTTGACGAGAATAGTTATAAATGACTTTTGGTATATATGTTTTAAATATTTAAATTATCCTTAATATTACAATGTGTAATAGCTGCTTCTACTCATTATAGCTCAAAATAATGAAGTAAGAAACAATAAATTGGATTAATTTTTCAGCAAAATTGATAATATGACAGAATCTAAATATATAGTAGCTAGTCTGTTAGAATACAAAAAAATCATTTATAGAACTAATTTTATGTCAGTTTTACATGTTAAAGAACATGATCACAAAAATCTGCCTGATAGTTTTCCAAATTGATACTGTTTTCATGTCTATTAAAATATATTAGAAAAATATATTAGATTTTACTTTATAGTGCATAGTACTATTGATGATGTCCAAACTATCTAACTACTGGCACTTTTTCTATAATTCTCCTATCAAGCTAAGAAAGTAGAGCATAATATTATACTAGTCAATAATATTTATTGGTTTGTAATAGTAACTTTGAATCGCCTGCTTTCTATTTTCATGTAATTATGAAACAGTATCAATCCAATAAAAAATTCAGCTCATTGATTCTAGAGGCTCAAATATTGTTTAGTTAATTGATTTAACTCATTTCATCACTCTGTGACAAGAACTGTCAACACAATGTTGGCATTTCAATCCTATGCTGTGTTTTGTTTATTGACAGTGGTAGCAGTGTTATTGGTGTGCCAAAACAATTTGATTATCTTCATTCTCCACTGTACCCTGTTCTCCTTCTGTGCACTGTTTCCAAATTCCTTCTGTTCTCTACCCAACTATTTCAATGTTGTGAATAATGAATATGCTACTTTCAAAACTAAGAAACACAATCCACCACAGTGATTGTTCAAAACATTTTTTTATTTCTAATTTTTCCATCAGTTTTATGTGGAGTCCATATTGAAGCCTGACTTAATGGTTTTCCATCAAATTTCTAATATGTGCTTCCTTAACAGAATGTCTATATTTGATGTTTACCAGTAATTCAGAGAGGAAGTATAGTTCCATATTCTATAATATTTCTTTTCTAGACAATCTCTACCTCCAGAAAATCTTATCCATCCAATCTCTGATTTCCTAGGTACTAATCATTCCCCACCCCAATATTTTTAAACTCAAACATCAGAAATAGAAAACAGTTTTTCCCTCTATGGTGTATGCTTTAAATAGAGCTTTCTTTTATGAACTCATAATATATTTATTAAAATATGAACTATTTTGATCTCTTGTCTAAAAATGCAAAAAACAACATAGTGATGAAGAAAGAACATTGAAGCTACATCAAATGTTCTGTATTTTATTAGCTGTGCATCATTGATCAATTTCTAACCAGTCTTAATGTGTTATCTTCTATACAATATGAAATGTCACAAATTTTACTTTGTGAAATACAAGGCAATTAAAAAATAACTTTTAGTGGCAGTCCAAATACCTCCTAGCATTCAATCAACATTACTTACCATTCTAATTCATAATCAATGCCTTTGAAAAGAAATCAGGTGAAAAAATATGACCAAATATGGAAGGATGAAAATTAAATGCCTCTTGTGATTTTGTATGAATAAATGTATCAGGCATCTCTTTTGTCATAAATGTGTATAGAGATCGAGATTTTTGCTTATGTTAATGGATAATATTTAAATATTATTAAATCTTAGAGTTGGGTATTATGAGAATCATTTTTTTCTATATGAAACTTAAATAGCTTAAAATTAAAGTACTTAAAATGGAACTTATACAAAATTTAATTTTCTCAATTCAATTCAATTGGAAACAGAAATGAGAATTAAAAACTTGTAAATACTATTACCGATTATGTGAATATTTAAAAAATATGTGAAATTGCTATACTAGATCAGCAAGATTCAAATATTTGCTTAGATATTACCTTCTTAGGAAAACATATTTCATATTTATTTGTAAAATACAAGTGTAGATTTTATTTATTCCAAGATAAGCATGGTGGACCCTCAATTAGACAAAACTTAAATTCGTATACCATTATAAAGCTTATGAGAGAATGATAAAAGGAATGATAAAATGTTCATTTTTTTTGTAGTCACAAGGAAGACTTAGGAGGTGACCTGTTTATTTCCCCATGGCAACCACTGTCCTGAAACTAAAGATGATAACCTCAGCTCTCTGTCTTTGGACTATCTCTAGATGAATGAGCAAACTTGTCCTAAAAGTATTAAGGGATTAATGTGTCTGAAAGAAGATCTTTTGTTGTTATTGTTGTCATCAGTTTGTCAACTCCAACTATAAAAGTTGATTTACTATTTGGTAGATATCAACATGGTAGATATTGGCCATTTAAAAAAACATCTTATGGTTAATGTCCTTCCAAAACAATGGAACACAAAGACAAAGTATGAGCCAGTGCACTTAAAATCCACTCTGAACAAAAATGGCTTTTGCTGTGGCTTTGAGACCTTGATCAGTAGTGTAGTAATAATGGTCAAGCAGTGCTTAACAATGTGCCAATATCTTTGATTTTAAGTTAGTAATTTGAAGAATTTTTCTCTGTGTTCCCCCAAAATACCAATAGTAACCTTATCAATAACACATACTGAGTTAGCTTTCTTCTTGTCCCCCTCCCATGATGGTGTCTATTGCAATCATGTCTCAAATAAACCACCCTAATTTAACACTTTCTTTGCTTTGCATAGACAATACCAACTTCAACAGATCAAATATGCATGTCCCTCAAAACTTCATTTGTAAACATCTTAAACCCCAACCTGGTGGAAATAGAAGGTGGATTCTTGCTGCCCCAGTTGCTGGCCAGCATGGAAACCTCCTGTGTGAAGGCCCCCTCCCACTACCAAAACCCCCCATTGGACCCTGCAATATACAGTTCCTTGCCCTTCCCCAATACCCATCTGCCTGTGACCCCAATGACTTACTGAGAAGGTGGACTCTTGTGGAGACAATTAGATTATGTAGTCTTCATGAATTACACTAATTTATCACTTATTTTTCCCTGAACACAGGCAAATTATGAAAGAGTTTAGGGATAGAAATCCATGAGAATGGGGAGGCGTAGAAGTAGGAAGCAGACATGGAGGCAGGAGAAAGAACTTAAGCGATCACGTCTTTTACCACAAACACAAAGCAGAGAGAGAGAACAGGAATTATGGTAAGGCTATATAATCTCAAAGTCCACTACCAGTGAAATACTTCCTCTAGCAAGTCCACACCTCTTAAACCTCTCCAAATAGTGCCACCAACTAGGAACCAAGTTTCAAAAATCTGAGCCTGTGGGGCCACTTCTATTCAAACTACCACAGTTTTCTAGGGAATTTTACTGCTTTTCATATATCATATAAAGAGCACAAAGTATGCAGTCTGTAACCAAGATGAGTTTCTTTAATCCAATCCATTCATGTTGGTACCTGATATAAACTTCAAACACCCATAACTGCATGAAATGAATTTATTTATAAACCATCTAATTATAGTGCTTTATTATGTAAATATGAGTAGACATTTCAAGCTAAGAAACTTCTGAACTTTGTTATTTTAAAATAGTGTAGAAAAATACGTTTTCTACAAAACCAAAGTAAGGCATACTCTAGTTCTAAAATCTTAGTGGCCTTTACTAACTTTTCATGGTCTTTTTTTTAATGAAAAAGGATTTTTCATTTTTTTTAATGAAAAAGGATTTTCATTAAATATAAATACTTAGTAGTAACCGAATCAAAGAATAACAATATTTATTGAAAATATTTAATGTATTAGTATTAATAAATTAAGAATTATAAATACAAATCTATTCATCACTTAAATAGTAAAGTTATACACCAAATCCAAAAACTGGCAATAGCTGAGCAAATGGTGGCAGTATCTTAAAAATTTCAAAAATTTCTTAGCAAGTTGGAATAAAGACCTAGTTCTTTTATCTCAAAGAAATTATGAAACTCAACATCCTACTTTACTTGCATTTAATTAAAGACTTTCTTCCAACCAGAATATATATCTTAATGGTTTGTTTCTGGAAAATGCATATTCCACTGTAGCTGTGCCAAATAAATTACAATGGAAATGTAATCATTTCAAAGACAAAATAGCTATTGAATTTTCATCGACTTGAACATATAACTCATAATCTGTTCCTAATTTCTTTGTGCTCTCTTTTGGCAGAGGCATAGCATATAACAAATTAGGGAAATTTTAACGAGCCTATCAAGCAGTTAAGGATATTTAGACTGATTTCTCAATACTTACCAGTGACAAAAGCCTTGGTCTCTACATCTCTGAATTAGTTAAATAAATATTATTCAGTTTTGATGATGTTGTTGCTATTTTTTGTTTGTTTTGATTTTTGTTTGCTTGTTTTTTTTAGATTATTATTCAATAACACATTTTTGCATTTTATATTTTAGCTTATATTTTAACATATTCTTAATTAAATATTGGTCTTAAAGCTCATGTGGTCTCTAATGGCACACAAAATACATGAGCACTTATAGGAGATAGTGCAAATGTCTACTGTTTCTCCATTGAAACAAACCCAATTAGGAGCAACATAGAAATCTTATTAGAGGCTGTAAGCAGACATCCAGACCTTCCCTATGCTCTAGTTTCCTTGGACAGTGCATGAATGCTTGTTTTTTGACAGGTTCTTATTCTCATCAACTTGGGTATGAATATAAAAGTCTGAATCACCATTCAGCTTTTTTCTGACATAACCTCAATAGGCAGTTAAGGGATTTCATTCTGGTCTGACAAGTGTGAAGTATTAAAAATCCATTTCATAATTTGATATTATTGGAAAATTTGAGGCCACAATTCTCCCTGCAGTGTTTGCTTGGAGTAAACCATTACTAACTGAAAGTTTTCTACTAGGTTCAGATTTCATTTTCCACTAAACTGAAAAGAATAACTTTCTTCTTTTTTTTTAACTGAAATTTCAGGTTTTTTCTGTTTTGCAATACAATGTCAAGTTATGTGAGGCAAGAAGAAAACCTAACAGGTTCAATACTATGTAGTTACTTGCTTACCAAGTTCAATAGTTGGGTCACATTTAATCTGTCTTTGAAATCTCCATAAATAACCTTGATCAGAGGATTTTAGCATTGCACAGTGAAAGAAATAGAATAAAGTCCTTCTAACCACATCCTTTAAGAACAATTGTAGTAGGAATGTTTCTCCAGTGGCAAGGCCCCTGTAGAACTGCAGCCCACTTATAAAATAATCACTGAGCTCATATTAATTATAACTGCTCAGCCATTAGCTCAGGCTTATTACTGACTAGCTCTTACACTTAAATTAACCCATAATTCTCAATCTATGTTTAGCCACGTGGCTTGTTACCTTTTCTCAGTTCTGCCTTGACATCTTGCTTCCTCTGAGTCTGGCTGGTGACTCCTCACTTAACTTTCCTCTTCCAAGAATTCTCTTAGTCTGCTCACCCTGCCTACACTTCCTGCCTGGCTACTGGCCAATCAGCATTTTATTTATCAACCAATCAGAGCAACACATATTTACAGAATCCATAACGACATCCCATAGCAAACAATAAATTTATTTCTATATTTGTTAAAATTAATTCACAAAATAAGATAGATGAATTCAGTTGCCTTTATTGACCTTGTCATAAATTTATTTCAAAAATCAAAAGGAGCTCAGAGCTATTGAAATATCTACTATATATAATAGGAAGCATGTTTCACAGAGACCTTTCAAATGTTCTGTTATCTGCCTTCACCCTTGAACAACCAAAAGATATTCTAAATTTTGATGTTTTAGAATTTGAGATTAAGACTGATACAAATGTCGTAAAGCACATTACATTAAGTAGTATTTGGTTGCTGGCTTCTCAAACTTTCTTAAGCCTTAGGCAAGGCTGCTAGTCATATTCTGTCCTAGTATATGATTGAGAAATTCCAGATATCTACTGTCATCTTAGTACAATAGCTCCAAAAAGTATACTTAAAATATTTTTGTAATTTTGCATTTGGGATGAGAATAGTTACAAACGTCTGTAATCCCACATTGGAGGGGCTTAGACAAGAAGATTATAGTAGGTTTGATGACTATTTGTCAATATAACGAGTTTCACAACAGCCAGTGCTACACAAACAAGATCCTGTCTCAGCAACAACAAAATTCCCATGAGAATACAATTTTTTCCATTAGTGAATAATTATAAATGAATCAATCTCATTTTCTGGCATTACCAACTCAATAACATAATAAAATTCTATATTCTACCTTGTTTCAGTCTTTTTAATGCATAGGGTGGCAGTTGGGTTATGACAATATATTTTTATTGAGGAAGTAACATTTAATAAAGTGTCAAGTCTACTATATGAGGGGCAGCTACTTCTCCAATGAAAAATAATATTTAGCAATATCCTATGGTATAAAAATAATGGAGTTACTATGCAACAGAAGGATAATATCCCATCTAAGCACCTGATGCTAGCAGATCAAAACACACATACCAGGAATGGGTTGAGTTGTTGGCCAATGAATTCACACAGGCTTCCAAGGATTATAGGCTATTGCCAACATTCTTAGCTACCATCCAGAACTTAATGGTAAGGCCCTACTGCTGAAGATATCACATAGTTGAGTCATAGAATATAGTAAAATCAAGCTGAAGGGAAAACAAACCATCATTTCAAAAGTCACGAGTCATTTCTGAGATAATACTCTAGACAGGCTTTATCTCAGGTAGAACACTTTTAAACAGTTTTGGAAACTAATCATGAGAATTGCATAGTATGATGTTTATCATAATTAGAGGATTACCTTGTAATACAAACTGACTCAGTTATATCTCAAAATAAAACTTTTAGAGGAACGTGTTAAGGATTTAAGTTTTCACAAGACAATGAGCAGCATTGTGTCAGACACATGCTTTTTTTAAAAAATATTTCCAAGAACTAAATGTCATACTACATGTTAATAACACATAAGTAAAGATATTTTATATACAATAGTGAAATATTCAGATATAAGTATTAAATATGAATAAATTTACACATAAGTAGTTTCTTGGCTAGATCAGTAGGCAGTATAGTTTGTAGTTGATACTTAAATAACAAAGATTCTACAAATTTATGAAAATGAGAGACAGAAACTCAGGAAGAGTTAAGCAATAAGTACATGACAAACTTCTACTCTGCCATGAAGATTAAAATGTGTAGAGTTGTCTAAATTCCGACAGCAATTAACTACTGGAGAATGTGGCTATAGGCATAGTCACTTCTACTTTTAGTTCAGTTTTCTCGCTTTGTGTTACTTTATACAACTTTGGTAATGAAAAGTAGTCCCTGAGGAACTTTTCTCCAGAGCTTGGTAAATTATAGATTTAATTGACTCGATTAGGCCAATAACAAAAACAATATGCTATTGTATGTAGTTGAAATGAGTCTGTTGTTACTTCTGAATACAGTTACCAAAGCAAATATGTTTTTTCATAATTATGTTATGAATAATTAAATTATGAGATATTATAAAACATTATGAACTAATATTTTAGCTTTTTCAATCAAATCAGCATTAGCATTGGGATTATTTACTTTCATATTTTAAATTTTGTTTTCTATTTAGTACTAAAAGATATAAGAAATCATCTGCTAAGTTATTAATTATAACTATAGATAACAGTTTAATATGAATTTAAAATATACTTATTAAGTAATTGTGCAATTGTACTACATTCCTGTGTCTCAACAAAACATACTAAAATCAATTCACAGTGTCATGAAATTTTGGGTACTTTGAGTTTTCTTCAGGGTGCGCAGAGAGAGAATATGAAGTAGATGGCAGACCTTAAGAATAACTTCTGTGAGGTCGTGCAATCAATTGTCAGGACCTTATTAAGAAGAAACACTTGAAAATATTCTCAAAGTAGTGAGGAAAGTATACTATATTGAACTTGGCAGGATAGAAAAAGAGGATGCATTTAGAAACATAAGTAAAAGCTCATTCTCTTTGTGTAACTGAGTTATAAAAAGCTACGCATAGTTTCCTGTATTGTCACACCAAGACAACCCCGTAGATGTTAATAGTAACTTTGGGGTTTAGGAACTATAAAAGCTTCACTCAGAGTTAATTCTTGGTCTTTCAACATTAAAGAGCAGTACATTGGAAGACCAGTAACTTCTCTTGATGTAGATCTTCAGGTTATATCCTGAAAAAAAAGACTGAATTCTAGTCATCATTCATAGGAAAAATCTTTTATCCTACTAGTCAATTACTTGAAGGATTACGTTGTTTTTATGGATGAAAGTGATATTTACCTTTAAAAATATGATTTTAATCACCAAAGAAACTGATATCAATAATCTTATAAAAAATAATGAAAAATAAATATTAGTATTAGAAAGCTACATGTATACATATATAGATTAAAGTTGGAAAAATGTGTAAAAGTTGGGCAAGTATTGATTATTTTAAAATGTGCTGCATACTGCTATACAGGAGAAGTTTAAAATGACAAGAACAATGAAGTATAGATGGATTTTAGCGTTTATTTTGTGCTCATTATTTTTCATTCTCTGGGAATGGAAAGAGAGTAAACAAAAGCTATTTAATCCTGACACAATTAAGATAAGACTATTTAAATTGATTGTATAAACTCAGAAATGTATAATATTTACAATATATTCTTCTTTGCAATTTCCACTGAAATATTCTTATGTTAGTTGTTTGCACGCAAATCAGGCAAGGTAACTTTCAGTTCCAACCAACTTACAGAAGTACCCCCTTCTCCCAGGAATTTCCTCTTCCAGTTTATATTAGTTATTTTTCTGTTGCTGTGATCAAGCACCATGACCAAAATGACCTATGAAAGGAAGATTTTATTTTGACTTCTATTCCAGAGAGATAAAAATCTATCATGCTAAGAAAGCATGACAATATGCAGCAGGCACGGCAACAGGAACAGGTAGCTGAGAAATCACATCTTGAACAGAAGCATAAAACACACAGAGAGAAATGGAAACAGGTGAGGCTGTGAATTCTCAAAGCCTGCCTCTAGTTACCTAATTCCTGAAGCAAGGTTGCACCTCCCCACAACCTCTCCAAATAGTACTATCAACTGAGAACTGAGTGTTTAGATGTAAATTTTTGGAAACATTATGCATTTAAAACACCACATGAGCCAGGTGGTGGTGGCGCACACCTTTAATCCCAGCACTTGGGAGGCAGAGCCAGGCAGATCCCTGTGGTGGTATTGTGTTCCCCAAAATATTGGGTACCTTAATAAACTTATCTGGGGTCAGAGAACAGAAAAGCTACTAGTTAGGCAGTGATAGCACACGCCTTTAATCCTAGCATTCCAGAGGCAGAAATACTTCTGGGATCTCTGAGTTCAAGGCCACATTGGAAACAGCCAGACATGGTGACTAATGCCTTTAATCCCAGAAAGGAAGCCTTTAATCCTAGGGAGTGGTGGTAGAAAGCAGAAAGGTATATAAGGTGTGAGGACCAGAAACTAGAAGCATTTGGCTGAAGAAGCATTTGGCTGGTTAAGCATTTGGCTGGTTAAGCATGTAGCTGGTTAAGCATTTGGCTGGTTAAGCATGTAGCTGGTTAAGCATTCGGCTGGTTAAGCATTCAGGCTTTTTAAGCAGCAGTTCAGCTGAGAGCCATTGGGATGAAGACACAGAAGCTTCCAGTCTGAGGAAACAAGACCAGCTGAGAAGTTGACCAGGTGAGGTTAGCTGTGGCTTGTTCTCTGACCTTCCAGTATTCACCCCAACTGGCCTCGGGTTTGATTTTATTAATAAGAACTTTTAAGATTCCTGCTACAGATCCCTGTGAGTTCAAGGCCAGCCTAGGCTACAGAGCAAGATCCAGGACAGGCACCAAAACTACACAAAGAAACCCTGTCTTGAAAAAACTAAAAACAACAACAACAACAACAAACACACCACGTAATTAATACCTTGAATATGAGAAGCATGTAAAAGGAAGCTCTGAAGTTTCTCTAAGGATAATGGAACCTAAGGAACAACACAGGAGTGAGTTTCCTCGCATTTCTCACTGCATTCATATGTCTTAACAGAGTACCACAGAAGCCTCCAATTCAGAATTACCAATAAACACAGAAAGAAATATGTTTTCCCTAGACAAAATCAGGATAATGGGTGAACAACCTACACCTAATTAACAGTTGTGCTACTCCTGCCAAAAAACAAATGTAAAAGATAATGGTCTCTATTCCAAGAACTGGTTCCAGCAATTTCCAAATACTAGCTAATTCACAATTTAGCACTCCCACTGTATCAGAGAAGAAAAAAATACTCTTGATGACTACTTCTTGTGGCC
Organism: Peromyscus leucopus; assembly: GCF_004664715.2. NCBI lineage: Eukaryota > Metazoa > Chordata > Mammalia > Rodentia > Cricetidae > Peromyscus > Peromyscus leucopus. The sequence continues at coordinate 41,815,520 of NC_051083.1, forward strand.
ACCAGCAAGACTGAGGACAAGAGCTAATTATGTATAACCTGAGTTTCCTGTTTTTCACACAGGAATGGTAGTGTTGATGTTAGTAGATGATCTTCAGTGATTCCTTCAATGAAAACAGGCTTCATTCCAATTGTCCCACCCTGTACTTGTAAGGCTTCTAAGCAATGGTGCAGTGAAACCACCAAAGTGTATCATTCTTTGGATAGAAAGGAAGGTTTATTGGGGAATCAAAATTGTAGAGCTGTCTCTCGGGGGACAGAGAGAACAGCAAAATGTATGGAGAACCCTGCCAGTTTTAACGAGACAAGTTGCAGCTTATAAGCATAAGCTCCATAAGCCTGGAAGTTTGAGTAGTTAGTGGAGGGAGATTGTGGGACAGAACAACCTGGAGTTGGCATGGAGACCAGTTCCGCTGCTGTTGCTTGAGTCAATAAGAAGTAGCTGCCCTATTGGTAGAGGTAGTGAACTGTTGGGGGCAGATAAGCAAAGTAGTGGCTTTTCCTGACAAACAAAAATCCACTTCACAAGATTTCTGAGGAATGCTGAGTTTAGGTAGCCACCCTCTTGTTTACTCAGTCAGAGGCCAGCTTGAGCTGAGGCCAGCCTGCCATTTAGGACCTATCATTCCAGCTTTTTGTTGATGCTAAGATAAGGGGCTACAGGAGTAGTCTGGCTGAATTGCGGCTTGAGAAAGTGGGGGAGGGGAATGTCTGGATTGCTGGTTAAAAGCAGGGGCTCAAGCTGGGAGGTGACAGAAGGAGACCTGTTGAAATTCCATCAGAAACATCTGATTTACTGACTGGGTAATTTCACCAATTCTTTCCTGAATGAAACTGAAGAGACAGGGAGCAATCACTATTGTTAATATTCTGACCTACTCCTTGGAAATTTGCCTCTTGGAAACCCACCCCTTGGGGCCACCCCATGTCCTGATGTAAGAGCCTGATTTAAGGAAAAACCCCTCCCTTCTCTCTCTTCTACTCTCTCCCATTCCCATGAGGGGTGCACCCTTGACCCCTCCTCCCCTCTTCTTCTCTCTTTTTTCTGTCTTTCCCTCTTTTCCTATCTTTATTTTCATCTCTCTGTTATAATAAACTCATTTTAATGCAGATGAAGATGCAGTGCCTGGGTTGTGAATGCTTTGCAGCTGCCTACCACACGTGGCTGCATCTGCCCAGTATGTGTCCTCACTTGCGGGACATCCTGGTCAGGCCAGCTGGGGGGTCCCTGGCATGCAATATCATAACAACTATTGCAAGAAGTGTTGATACTAATGGGCCAAGGAGAAGGAGGAGCCAGGGGCTCAAGGGAGACAAAATGGAGAACTCCACATAGGAGTTTGGCCCTGGAGACTGTAGTTTATGAGCCACCCCAGTATTTAATCCTCTATTCCACTTGGCCAGATCTGTTCATATAGTTGCATGATTTTTCACTGAGGAAGAGACAAGTGCCTCCTTTTTTGGCTGTCTGAAAGTCTGGGGCTCTTCAGTTTTGCAGGACCACTGGAGTACTTATCATGTGAGAGGTCTGGAGTGTATCTGAGCTTTAAGAGATGGATCCAAGTAATGAATCATTGAATCCTACATGAAATATTTTAAAGTTGCCAAAAATGAGATAAAAATTTTGGATATATCAGCAAGACCACTGCCTGTTTTAATTTTTATTGAAGTCCTCATTGTAGAGAGGAAAGGCAACAAGTGTCTGCGAACAGCTCAAGCAGACTTATGTCTTTGTGGTATAGCAAAAATAAGGCCTGAACAGTTATGAATATAAACATCAACAGTCATCAGTAATAAGAATGAAATACCCTGGCAGGAAAAAGAACAAAGAGCTTGAGAAAGATAAAATTTACTGGAGTGAGTGGGAAGTATGGACCAAGTAGCGTCCATGTCAATTAAAAATGATGGAAATGTACAGGCTGTCTGGATTGTTAATCTGAGATCCTCCATGGGAATCATGGCTTTGCCGAGAGCCAAGGTCCCAGGACAGTGTCAGTTTTTGGCTGCAAGGCCCAGAAGATCTTAAAGATTTTCCCATAGAGGAGGAACTTGGGGGAGTCAACCTTCAAGTGTCCTGCCTGGCCACAGTTTGGGCAAGATTGTCTCTGTGAATTATTTGTACTTGGCATGATTACAAACATTGTTCCAAATACATTAAGGAATTTGACGATTTGTAAGATAACTGACCTTTGGCTTGTATGTCTCAATTACCTTTAAAGTTTACAATAAACTTTTATAAGATTAGGATTTTATAATTTTATTTCTATTAAATTTGAGCCTTAAATCATAAGTTTTGAGCTGAAGATCCTTTAGTAGTATCAAAATAAACTTGAAACCACAAATACAGTCTGTGGTGATTTGAATAAGAATGGCCCCCATAGGCTCATAGATTTGAATGCTTGGTCATTAGGAAGTGGTACTTCTTGACAGTGATTTGGAGGTGTGGCTTTGTTGGAGTAGGAATGGCTTGTTGCAGGAAGTGTGTCACTGGGGATAAGCTTTGGGGTTTCAAACGCTCAAGTCAGCCTCAGTGGTTTTCTCTCTTCTTGCTGCTTGTTGATCTGGATGTAGAGCTCTCAGCTGTGTCTCCAACAACAAGTCTGTCTGTGTATGACCATACTTTCTATTATGATGATAATGGACTAAACCTGTGGACTGCAAGCCAGTCCTAATTAAATGTTTTTCTTTATAAGAATTGCCATGGTCATGATATCTCTTCACAGCAATAGAAAATTGACTATGACAAAATTCATGGAGAGAACGGGAACCTAATTTTCCTGATCCTTCTATAGTGTACTTCTGCAAGATATCACACTTTTTTATATGACTGGGTTACTCCAAATAGTTAAATCTTTTAAAATTTTTTAATTCATTTTACATACCACCCACAGATCCCCCTCTCATTCCTCCTCCCGCTCTCTCCACCCCCACTTCCCCCTAGACCCACCCCTCATCCCCTCCTTCAACAGGGTAAGTTCTCCCATGGGGGCACAGCTAAGCCTGGTACATTCAGTGGATGCAGGACCAAGCACTTCCCTACCGCATCAAAGGTGAGCAAGGTGTCCGACCATAGGTAATGGGATACAGGAAGCCAGCTCATGCACCAGGGATAGATCCTGATCATACTACCAGGGACCCCTCAAACAGACCCAGCAACACAACTGTCTCCTGTATGCAGAGTGTCTAGTCTGGTCCCATGCAGGTTCCATAGCTGTTGGTATAAAGTTCATGAATGAGTTCCTTTGAGCTTGGTTAGTTGTCTCTGTAGAGTTACTCCAAATAGTTAAATCTTAGCAAAGCTAGCAAAGACATAAGTGGCTAGACAGTATCTTTCAAGGGTTTCTGTCCGCCTGAATATATTTTAGGAATTCATAAACCTTAATCAGCAAACATGTGTTATTTGTAAGTTCTAATGTCAGTAAAAATTGTTAATGGTTTTATCCTCATAAAATTCATGGGATTCTTTTACTCTTAGGACAAAAGTCAACACACACAAAAACTATCCTTATCCAAAGTATCATAGAGACTTGTTATTACCTTCTTAGTCTAATAAAATCTATGGTCCTAAACAAGTTTGTATCCCAGTTTCATATATGGTATGCTGTAGCAAACTAAGATTCTCTAAACATAAACTTATAGCTTTCATCCCAGTTTTTGCTATAAATTTTAGACTAACTTTTTCCTTTTTAGGATTTTGTAGCCTTTTAAATTCACACTCTCAATGATATTACAGATCTTAAGATAAAGTTTACATTTCAGCAAAATCTTCAAAGATATCCATGACTATAAATGTAATTGGAGAACATTTTAGTAAACAAAACCAAGAAAAGCTGGGGAGGGGTGAGACAGTATTAAAAGAACTAAATACTTAGATAAGCACTAATAACCTCTACCTGACATAGTTTTCCTCTTAGCTGCTTTCAAGCATAGAGTCTTTCTTACCTGGACTGATCTGTTTTGTTCTCCTTCTGCATGTCATAGAATCAGGGACCAGCCTGACATAGGTTTGAAAGAAACCTTTAACCAGACATGCTTGAGTCTAAAGTAGGCAGGCAAAAATTGCATCTCCAGAGCCAGCTTTTCAGTAGAGTAAAATATGTGATAATTTTCCAATATTATCCATACTCCAAAGAAATTTGAATCTCTGTAATACTGAACTCCATGATAAGAGGAAGGGCTGAGAGAAGAGAACATAGAAGGCTTGGAGATAATGTTTTTCAGAATACAGAACAAAGAAACTTAAGGACAAGGGATTTTTTTTTGTATCATTTGGATGTGCAGTAGCAGAAGTTGCCACAATTTGTCAGAATTTGGAAATTGGATATGTCATATTCTGGCCATTGAGACTGATTGCCAAGCTTGTATTACAGCCAAGCCATATTGCAGTAAAAAAAAAAAATAAGGTGGCAACCCTCAATGGTATCTGATTCTGAGGAGGGGAAGAGATTAGAGAACATAGGCAAGAGGAGTAATTGAGTCTAATCGTGAATGGGAAGAACCCATGTTTAGCTAGAAGGAGGAAGGGAAACAACCTTGAGAAAGGGTGGCCAGTAAAGAATTTCCAGGGTAATGTAGGAGCAGGAACACAGGGAGGGCAAAATAGTGAGGGGTAAGCACCATAGAACAGAGTCTCAATCTGAGGGTCTCCAAGGGGTTGAGACTTTATCAGAGAGATGCCCAGGTTTAGCATGGAAATGCACCACTTTCCAAGCGGCAGAAAACCCAGTGGGAAATAGGGAGGCTTCCTGGTATACTGGCATGTTTTTCATTAACCAATAAGTTGCGTGAGTAAGGCCAGAGCAGGAGAGAGAGAGAGAGAGAGAGAGAGAGAGAGAGAGAGAGAGAGAGAGAGAGAGAGAGAGAGAGAGAGAGAGCAGGCAGCTCCCAGGTGGGTGAGGGTAGATAAGTGGGTAGGGCACGTAAAGCAGCTGAAGCAATGGACTCTATCTAGATTTAGTGTATGACAGGTGGAAGAAACCAGCAAATGAACCATTCTCAGAAAGGTCAATTTTGCAAGTTGGTTCAGTTAGGAGGGATGGGGCTTTTGGTGGCTCAGTGTTGCCCCCTGATTTTGGCATCAGACAGATGTAAATGAGGACATGGTGAAACTACTGAACTACACCACTCTGTAAATAGAAATAAGGGTTTATTGGACAATCAAAATTGATGAGCTGTCTCTTGTGGGGAGGCAGAGAGAAGAGCAAAAAGCAGGGAGTTCCTTGCTAGTTTTAAAGACAGGTTGCAGCAAGAGAGAGTCTGGGATAATCCTGGGAATTAGAATTAGTGAGAGGGGAACTGTGAGCCATGAAAAGTTGGGAATAGCATAGGGACTTTGACCTTTTTGGGGATTATTTGAGTCAATAGGGAAGTAAATGCCCCATTCCTGGAGTAGTGAACTGTGGGGGCAGATGAGGGAAGTAATGTTTTTTTTTGTTTGTTTGTTTGTTTTTTCTGACAAACAAAATCCCACTTCACAAAATTTCTGAGGAATGCTGTTTATTGAGTCCAGCCTGAAATGAGCCCAGGCTACCATTTAGGACAATATCATTGGCCCTACCACTTAGGGGGATTGCTTTGGACATTAGAAGATTGAGCGGGGCATTGATACATTTTCAATCAGCTATTGGCAATAGTGTTTCCATTTCCCCATATCCAGAATACGGTGAGTAGGACAAATTCTACATCATTGCCATACTTTACATTCCTACTTGGATAAAGTAAGTATGAATGAAATGCTAAATTCACAGTAATTACTAACAAATTTCACTATTCTCTCTCAGTGAAGTACCATTATCATGGGAAATAGAACATTGATGCCCTTTCTGTAAGAACGAAGTGCAATAAAATTGTAGGAAGTAACTTACTTGACATTCCATTTTCTTCTATTAATTTTCTAACATGAGGTTCATCAGGAAGCTGAGTCTCTACTACCTGTAGCTACAAAATATAGTGGCATCAAAAGAGACACAGTGAGGAGCTCAACTTAATATTCATTCAGAGTCGGTAAGTTAGAACCAATACAATACATTGAACTAGGATAGTGTTACTAGATGAAGAGAGGTAACTGAATTTCCATCTCACTTTTGTAAAGTAATGAATTAGGAATCAAATTCCACTTTGGGGAGAGTGATGTCTGGGGTCCAGCAAGAGGCTAAACATCCATATCAAACAGAACATCACAGTTAAATAGGACATATAATCCCCTACTATAATGCCCAGGATATCCAGAATAAAGCAGAAAAATATTCAATGAACCAGCAAAAAAGAAATATGAACAAAGAACATAGGCCAATGTCAAATTTGGTGTTGGATTTATGATTAGGTAGGAATTTTAAATATAAATAATTATGGTGCCTTTCAAAACAAAGGAAGCAAAAAGAAATCTTAACATATGGATGCAGCTTATTAAAAAATGCAATAAAGGAAACAATAACTAAAAAGTAATAGATGAAAACCAGAAATCTTTCTGGATGAGCTCAATAATAGAATGGAGATAATAGGTTAAAAGCAATAAACTGAAGACAAATTGATATATTTTGTCTGATATGAACAGTAAAATAAACTGTCATTGAATTAAATAAATATAACATTAAAGATGAAAGAGCCCATAAGAAAAACTAAAATTTGTATGCTAGAATTCTAGAAGGAGAGAAGCATAGCTACATAAAATCATTCAGAAGGCTTCTCATATTTTATGAAAGCAAAAACAAGAATGACTTAAGACATCAGGGAAGCTAACGAACAGAGAATCTCACCAAAATCCAAATTAAGATAAATCAAATATTTCCTAAAAAGAGTAATGGGGTATGTAAAGAACCGAATTCATTTATGAAACTGCTAAAGAATAAAAATGAGCAAGTAGAAAACTAGAATATGGAGAAAGATAAGAATAGACGAAAACCTAATCTGATGTCATACAAACTAGAAAGAAGTAAAAGCATTGAAGAATAAATGTAACACACAAAATATATCTAGTAAGCATATCCTCACAAAGAAAGCACTAGGGTAAATATCAAACAAAGCAACACCAAGAAAATATGTTGCTACCAGACCTTTTAAAGGGGTAGTAAACAGCAGTAAAATGACAATAGAAGACTTGTATTAAAGGCAGAATAATAGCTCTCAAACATATCTGTATCCTGATTCTTAACAGAAACAGAACATAACATGAGAGTCTTGTGGAGAGTTACTTTTGTTTTGTAAGTCAGTAACAATTCACTACTTTATGAGAGCTTTACCTTAAGTGATATCATCTTTCAGTTACCTAACACAGTGAAGTATTACTCAGCGAAAAACAGGAATGAAACAATTATTTATTCAATAATATGTTTAATTCAAAACAATTATGCTTAAAGGAAGGAGTGAGAAAAAATGTAAACACATACTGCTCACTTCTACATACACAAAATTCTAGAATTCAAACTTATGTATGATGTCAAAAAAACAAAGCAATTGTCAGGCAGTGGTGGCACATGCCTTTAATCCCAGTACTCGGGAAGCAGAGCCAGGTGGATCTCAGTGAGTTTGAGGCCAGCCTGGACTACAGAGAGAGATCTAGGACAGGCACCAAAACTACATGGAGAAACCCTGTCAAAAAATAAATAAATAAAATAAAAACAAAAAACAAAAACAAAACAAAACAAAAAACCCAAAAAACAAAAAACAACCAATGCTTATACTTAGATGAGGAATTCTCAGTGAAGAAGAAGAAAAGATTACAAAGATTACAAAATGGTGTCTTTGGGGAATGTACAAGTACCAGTTACCTTAAATGTGAATGCATGGCAAAACTTCTTAAAATTCTACCTGGGGGATATGGGTAGTGGAGGGTTAGGAGGAGAGGAAGGTGTATTTGGGATGTATTGTAGGAGAGAAGAAGAGTAAATAAAATAACGACGCCTTGTCCAGCCTTGGTGCAGGGGGGAGGGGCTTGGTCCTGCCTCAACTGAATGTACCAGGGTTTGCTGACTCCACATGGGAGGCCTTACCCTTTTGGAGGAGGGGATGGGGGAGAGGGACAGTGGAAAAAGGCTAGGGGGAAGCAGGAGGAAGAATGAGAGGGGTATCTGTGGTTGGTATGTAAAATGAATAAAGAAAACTCTTAAATAAAAAATAAAACTTTAAATGGTGCAATCTAAAACTTAACAATTCAATGTATTCCACTTATATGCTAACAGTAGTGTTGAGATCACTTAGTTTAACATTAGAATATGAATTTCTGTTTTGTCTTAGAAAACCAATAAATTCTATACTCACTCAAGTATTTCCAGCTTCACAGATAAGGAAGAGGGATATGCTTACATGGAAAAAGCAATGGAAAACAAAGTGAATATCCACTTGAACAGTTGCTAAGTAACAAAGGACTCATTTCAGAATGACAGACTCTCTATCCTGGAGTTCTTTTCTACGTAGTTATAGCTATAATGTAAAGAGCCAAGGAACTGAGAAAAGTTCAAAATACATTGATATCAATTCTTGTCACAAGAGATGAGACTTACATATGTCCTGAGAATTTCTAAGTTTCTTCTCAGAGAAGTACTACCCTAAGAAATTTGAATGCTTCCCCCTTGAGAGTTGGAATATATTCTCTGGGGCAACAGTCCTCACCAATATTGACAGTGTAAGCTATTTCTACATGAAATTTAACTTTGTTTTGTTTTTATGGTATTGGGATTGAAGTCAGGGTTTCATATACTCAAGACAAATTGTTGAATACTAAGCTGTATTGAAATCCCCTTACTCCCTTTTTCTGGAATTTAAATTGTGCTATTATTTTACTTGTACTTTTGAAAAGGTGACTGTTCTAAACAAGATATGCCCAATCCTATTTGGGAACATTTAAGTAGAATGGCAATTATCAGTTATTTACTTGAAGAACTAAAGCTTAAACATTTAAAGACAGAAAACTTGAACTTTCATCTTAAACTTAACAAATTTGAAAGTAAGAAACCCTAAAGGCATTTAATGCATGAAAACATGAAATAGATTGACTGTGCTTCCCACATAGGCTTGATGAGATCAATTTGCATATCACTTTTGGCCTACAGGTAGCATGACTTTTGGGGAGAATCAGGAGAAACCTACTTTTCACTGCTAAGTACATCCTAGGAAAATGGAACAACAATCATGCTATCTACATGCATATCACAAGATGTTCACATAAAAGCCTATAATTTCCCCAAGAAATCTTACATAGGTTTTTATCAGCAGACTTGGCAGGTGAAGACTTGGTAGACTTTTCTTAGGGTGTTTTGTATCAGTAACCTTGGTAGACACCTGCAAATGACCTAGTGCATAACTTTCAAGTTTTAAACTAATGATCTATATACAAAGGCCTTTAGTCTAGTTTGAACTTGCTCTCAGATAAAAAATGAGCTAAATGTGTGCATTTTGTGTTAGATTGAGGAGAGATTATTATTTTTAGTGTTACTCTGAGCAAGAGGAACAAAGCAAGCCTCAAGTGTCTACATTCTTGTGGGACAACGGATCTGGCTATGAAGCATATCCTAGTATATTTTTTATATATCAAAATTATACAGCTAGTCTCAAAACCCCCCAAAAAAATTATACAGCTAAATGAAAAGTCATCTTCCTGACCACCCACAGATATATGAGCCCATAAGATAGAAACATAATCATGAAATTACATGTATACATTTTATGAAAATGCATGGTAATGGGGAGACATCATAGCTGTAATTGCACAAGACATTTACAACAAAAACAGCCAATTCATTCAGAAGGCAGTAATTCCAAAATGCCTTTCATGATGTTTTCCTCCACCAGAATCCTTGGTTCTGATAGGTTGACCTCTTGAACACTAGTTGTCACCTCCTGTACACTACCATGGCTGTTTGCTACCAGCAGCTGTCAATACCCCACCCCCCCACACACACACCAAGAATCCCAAGCCTTAATGCTGAGAAAGCAGAATTCTTTTCTCAATCATAGTGAATAAATACTAAGAAAGGTTAAACAACAACAAACAAAGAATGGAAGAAGCCATTTCACAAATCAATCCAGTATAGAACAAGAAATTCACAAGCAGAATAGTTTGGAGGCTAGAGAAATACATCTTGGCTATCAAATAGTCAAGAGCCCATGAAAATGGAAAGCATCTGACCCTTGCAAGAGATCCCAGCTCAGGTATTTTCAGTGGGAATATACACGTCTATATTAATGCCAACAGAGGAGAAGGAAGCAGGAGTTGCCAGGAGGTTTAGAACACACAAAAATCTCCACCCACAATTCCTAAAGACACAGTACATTCTAAATAATATAGTACAGTCCTTTCACTTGGAAGCTCTCTATTGTGATGTCTCTGATTTGAAAGGAGCTTAATGTGCCACAGTCACCAAGCTTCTCTAACCATGAGATTTTCAGCCAGGGTGACCTTTCATGTAGTAATCAAATGGGACACGTGCTGCTGAGTCCCACATTTACTAAGCACATGTAGTCTTACTCCAGTGTGATCCCTGTGGTGGTTGTGGCTAGTTGCCACTGGAGAATTTTCTCCTGGGACCATTGTTGCCTTGGTGTGAACTTCCTGGTGTGTGTTAAGTTTCAACATACAGATAAAGGCTTCCCCACATTCACTGCACAATAAGGCCTCTCTCCATTGTGAATTCTTCTGTGTTCTGTAAGGGAAGTTTTCTTAGTGAAGAGCTTCCCACACTCATTGCACCTATGAAGTTTCTTGCCTGTGCTAACTGTAACTTCACTAGTCAAACTGACCCCAGAACTCTTACACTCAGGAGGACTTTCTCCACTGTGAAAGTTTGTGTTCTGAGTATATTTTCAGATAGGGAGGACTTTCCACCTTCTCTACACTTTTGTTTGTGTAATGCCTGGTGCTCAATTCAGCCTTCTTCCTTGATGAAAAATGTCTTACATATCCCACATTTGTACCTCATTTTAGTGTAAAAGCCCTCCCTATGCTCGGGGCCTCTGTGTCACATCTCAGTGTTTTGAGTGGCCTGGAAATGGACAAGTACACTGCAAGTCAAGGCCTTCTCTAGCCTCAGTAATCCACTACTTGTCACATATGAGGGCTTGCTTCCTTCCCTGCTATTCAATTCAATAGCAATTCCCTGCTATTCCCTGCAAAATGAAGCAGAACTGTCTCTAAAATGACTTACATGTATAGTGCAGCTGTCACTCAGGGGGCATTCCCTGCTTCACAACGAGGAGCAACAACTCTCTCGTGACTGTCTCAGAGATTTGACATAGATAGTCATCTGGAATGCAAGGATTTGCCTGAAGATGCCTCACCTTTGCTGCTGGTACTGAAACCTCTACTCAGATGGTTTGTCAGCAAGCTCACTGTTGTGGAAAGGACAGGAATGGGCTCATTCCTTTCTCCTCTTCTCCATTAGAAGGTTGGTGAACCAGGAATCCCACTGAATATTGCTTGATGTCTTGGGCTGGAAACCTGGACTTGATCTTGAAAAAGGAATTCTCAGGAAGAGTGCACCACTAGTAATGTTTTTCATCACATAAAATATAAGAGTCTCTGAGGGTTATACTTTTTATAACTCCTCTGGGGTTAAATGCAGGAACAGATCATCAAAGGTTATAGAGTTCTGGGCCTGTTCAGTTTGTGCGACCGCTGTGGGTCTAGAGCCCAGGCACTAGTATTAAACAGACAAGGCTGTGGAGTAGTTATGATATTCTGGAAGATTGTAAAGGTTGTGGGTTTAGGAGACACATGAAAAACACATCACCAGATCACTATGCTGCTTTCTTTGACAGGGTGCCAAGGAAACAGATTTCGCCTCTGTAATGCACATCTCCTTAAAAGCACACATGTGGGACCCACCTCCAGGTCAATTTCCTTTGTTCGCCAAGGGAGAAGAGAAAAGCTGTCATCTATGGGTCAGCCTGGAAGCTTTGCCTAGCATTTCCTTCTGGCATCTTGCCTCAGTGCCCTCACAAACATGTTCTCATAGAATCCTACCAGAAGTACAATTGAAAGCCCAACACTTCTAATTCAAATGAATTGTGGCTTTGGTTGGCAAGGATAAACAAACAGCTAATTTTAAAGTTCATAGCTCTCAGATCATTCAAGTCCAAACCAGTGTCTCCACTGTAAACCCCATAGACGTGCTTTCAGTTTCCATGTTGTGAACTGCATATGTTTTTAAAATGGGCTTGAATTGCATAGCTAACTGTGGTTGTATTCTCCCCTTGGTTTTAATCATGAATCTACTCTCCCATGTAATTTAGATGGGATATCACATCCTCCAAGTCAGTTTTTAAATATTTTGCAGCTCCAATACAGAATAATCATTTATTTTTTCCTTTGGTTAAAACTTTTAGATCAATTTTTATTATTGATACTGTTCATAAATGGAGTGTTTTATTTTAATTGCTTATTTTTTGTTAATATTATTTTTATTAAGTTTTAGAACTAATGTTTTCATACATACAGTATTTTTTCATATTATTAAGCTCAATGTTAATTGCTCTCAAATTTGATAATTTTTTCTTTATACAATTTTGCTATATGTATGTGCAATTTATATTTATGAGGTTTAAATGTGGGAAGAATTTTTTTACAAATATTTCCTGCTCAATATTCAAAATATAGTGACATCAATTGAATTGATTATAATTTTATTATTTATGTATATTATTTTCTTAATTAACTTTCTGGTAATGTTTTCTTTCAACCATGTAAACAACAATTCTAACCTATACTATTTTTGTTGTGAACTGTTGATTCTGACTTAGAAATATTTTACTTGCATTGTTTGTTTCTATGTGCACAAGGGAGATTTTTAAAATATACTATTTTGTGGTCTTCCATGTTAGAAATATAGCATTTGAAGAACTCACAACATAATTTCCCATTTTTTCTATATTTTAAAATCATTTTATACAGCTGGAATTGCTGCATTTCCCCTTCTCCATACACATATTCCTCTGGACAGCCCTGCTTATACCCAGTGGGCATAAATCAAAATAAAAGGGACTGTGGTAGTTTGAATGTTATTGGCCCTCATAAGCTCAGAGGGAATGGCACTATTCAGATGTATGGTTTTGTTGCAATAGATGTGGCCTTGTTGGAGGAAGGGTGTCACTGAGGGGGTGGCCTTTGAGGTCTCATATATGCTCAAGTCATGCCAGTGTCCCAGTTCACTTCCTGTTATCTATGGATCAAGATCAGCTCTTTCTCCAGCACCATGTGTCCTGCCATGGATAATAATGGACTGATCCTCTGAATTGTAAGCCACACCAATTAAATGTTTTCCTTTATAAGAGTTGCCATGGTCATGATGTCTCTTCCCAGCAAAAACAAAAACAAAAAGAACAACAACAAACAAAAACCAAAACAACCCTAACTAAAAAAGGGAATTTTTTTTTTTTGGTTGTGAGCCTAGCCTTTAACAGCTGAGCCATCTCTCCAGCCCATAAAAAAGGGAATTTTAATAAAGAAGCATTTGCACAGATGAGAGCTTATTAGACAAGTAGGTATGAATATGATAAAAATATATTTGTACATCTGTGAAATTTTAGGATAGATTTAGAAAAATATATCTCCTACAACAATGATAATAAACAAGCAAACAAATAAATCCCCCCCCAAAAAAAAACAAAACAAAATTGGGGCTGGAGAGATTAGGTCAGAGGTTAAGAGCACTGGCTTCTCTTCCAGAGGTCCTGAGATCTATTCCCAGCAACCACATGGTGGCTCACAGCCATCTATAACGAGATCTGGTTCCCTCTTCTGCATACATGCAGATAGAACACTGTATACATAATAAATAAATAAATCTTTAAAAAAGCAAACAAATATATAAAATCATAAGTCACAAATCTGGGTTTGGTCTCTTGAAAATTCTTTTTTCTTTTGGATAATTTTATACATCCATATACTTTATTTTAATCTAATCTACCCTTGAAGTGTTAATCTAATTAATCTTTATTAATAAAAAATTAGGAGTCCAATATATAGGGTTAGAATCTGAGAGATCAGAGAAGGGAGCAGCCACCAGTTGCCTCCTATCTCTACTGTTCCTCCGTTCAAAAGGGCTGAGAGACTTTCTGTCTCCTCTCTGTCTATAGTCCTCCAAACCTCTACAGTTAATTTTGGTCACCCTCTGACTAGCTCCACTCTCTGACTCCTTGATTTTTTTGTCAGAACACAATTAAAACATCACACATCATGTGCCCTAATTTGTCCCCTACCATAATGATTCAATGGACCCATCTGCAATGACAGGCACATACCCCTTCCAAATTTTCTTCTGGAGAAGTAAAAATAGGGCAGGTTAATGAATCAGCTTGCTTATATGTTCTTCTGCAATGAAACCAGGGAGGTTAGAGTGTACAGGAGTATGTTTCTGGAAATAATTCTTAAACACAAGCAGAATATGAAGCAATATTTAAGGGTTCATGAGTTAATCATAATAGATGAATCAAGACAGATAGTTCTACCTATTGGGCTGAGGAAAAAGAAGTATTAATAGATTGATGTACAGATAGACTGTGAATCTCTCCTATATCCTTAGAAAAGCTATCAATAATGTGTAGCTGGAGAGCTTCTCTCTGTCACCTGCCAGTCCCACAGCCGCTCAGACCCAACCAAGTAAACACACAGACTTATAGTGCTTACGAACTGTATGGCTGTGGCAGGCTTCTTGCTAACTGTTCTTATATCTTAAATTAATCCATTTCCATAAACCTATACCTTGCAGAGTACCAACACTGCGAACAGGATCTTGTGAAACTGAAAGGGATCTATAGAGCCAAGAAAACAACTGAATATGGAGCCAGCCTACAGAATTAGATAAATATTTTCAATTTTGATGAAAACTAGTGTATCATTATTTTCCTCTATGAATTGTGAGTTTTATGTTGAATGTAAGGGCTTGGCATATCTCTAAACCCTGAAGACTTTCACCTGTAAGTTTTACCCTCTAGATTTTCTAGTCAAACCTTTGATATAAGGTCACTTAATGAAAAAATGTGATATTTACAATGGAGTAGAAAATAGATTCCAGAAATAAATCCATTAATTGGTAGCCTATGAATTCTAACAGTGGTCCCATGAACATACATTATAAAAGGGAGAGCTTCTTCAATAAATGTTCTGGAAAAACTGGAGATCGATATAAAAAATAATGGAATATGACCCTTATCTTACAAAATATTAATTTATAAAAGATCAACGATCCCAATTAAAGACATATATATATATATATATATATATATATTCTATAAAAGAAAACATGCACATCTATATAGACAATGATCATTTATTTATTTATTTATTTATAAAATTCCAAATACATGCAAAGGAAAAGAAAAGGTGAATAAATGGTATTTTATGAAACAAATAGGCTTTGCACAACAAAATTAACATAGTAAAAAGGCAGACTAGATAATGGAAAAATATCTGGAAACAATACACTGGATGATGAGATTCATATCCAGGAACTATAATGAACTAAATATATCAAACAAATGTAACAGAAAATACATTCTTTAAAACATCCTTGTACTCTGAATATATATTTTTCAAAAAAGAAAATATAAATCTAGCTTTGTCTAAAAATGGTCAATGTTACTAGATGTTATAGAACTATAAATAAAAACTATAATATGTTATTATCAGAATTTGTATTATAATTACTTAGTGAAAATAATGAAAAATTTAAAATGGAGAGACAAGAAAACTCTGTTAATATGTTTTATTCATGTAGATGTGTGTCTGTGTGTATGACATATGCATGGAGGTTCCTTCAGAGGCCAGAAGAGGGAAATGGATTACCAGGAGCTGGAGTTACAGGCAGTTGTGAGCTGCCAAATACAGGTACTACATACATATTGTCGCTCCTCCAGAACAGCAGCCAGTTCTCTTAACCACTGAGTCAATTAGTTCTAGTTTGATTTCTGTTGTGATAAACACAAAGTCCAACCTGACATATGCAGGAAAAGATTTATTTTCGTCTTACACTTCTAAGTAACAGACCGCTGTGGATGGGATAGGAACTCAAGGCAGGAACCTCAAAGTAGGTACTGAAACAGAGACCATGGAGGAATGTTGTTTATGGGTTTGGCTCTTGCTCTTTTTTTTTTTTTTTTTTTGCTATCTTAAATAGCCCAGGCCCACCTGCACAGTGATGGTGCCGCTCACAGCTCACTGAATTCTCCCACATTAATCTGACAATATCTCACAGACAAAGCTATAGGGCAATCTGATCTCTGCCATGCCCAAATTGAGATGCCCTCAGATAATTCTGGTCTGTGTGGAGTTGAAATTTTATTCAACCATATTTAATAACAGAATCCAGTCATTTATGCTTGGATGCATGGAAATGAAGGATATTAAATGAATTTGGACAGCAACAAAAAGAGATATTTCACAACTTACCTTTTTATATAAATATGAGAAATGTTCTTTTGGGGCTGGAGGGATGTTTCAGGGTTAAGAGCACTTATTGTTTCCACAGAGGACCCTGGTTGAGTTCTCAGCACCCATATGGCTGCTCACAACACCAGTAACTCCGGTTCCAGATGATATGATGTCATCTTTTGGCCTTCATGAGCACTGCACACACATGGTGCATAGACACACATGGAGTCAAAATGCTCACAAAATAAATAAATCTAAAATGTTATTTTAAAAGAAATACTGTTCTCAACGTTTAACAGAAAGTAGTCATTACTAGAAGTTAGCAGAAATACAGGAAGGTAGGATAAAAAAGGTTGGACAACAAGCACAAGCCATATTTAGATTAGAGGACTGAGTTCTAATGTTCTACGGTCCATTAATAGTGACTACAATGTAAATAATCTAATTTTAAGATTATTTTAAGAACTAGAAAAGGGTAGCTGTAAGTTACCAAGCATAAAGAAACGACAAGGAGTTAGACATGCTAGCTATACCAATTTGATGATTATATATTTTATGCTTGTACTTAAACAGCCCACTGCACCTCATAAAACACAAAAGCTATTTTTACTTATCTTTAAAAATAATGTGTGTTGAAATAGATTGAATGTATTTCAAATGGGAATGGGAAGGATACAAAGAAAACTGTACTTTGAAAGTATCTTATTACTCATGTAACAGAATTTATGATGCTTATTTACTGTAATAGTATTTCTTCTAATTCATTGCTCAATAACTGTTACTTTAATGATCTAAGTACTCTTTGCACCAGTATATTTTTTACAATGTTGAAAACCTGATTTGTTACTTCTTATCATTCCAAAAGCTTATAGGCACTGAGAATTCTGTGGAATGCTACTTGATTAATTTTTATTCTATTTCTTCTAATCTATGCCAGTATCAAATATTAAGGAAGGTCTCAACAAATGACTTTTAAATATAAACTGATTAAATATATATCATAGGTTTTATTATGCCCAGAATGTTAGTTCTCATACTTAAGTAATTATAATGAGAAAAATAACATCATGCTATTTTCTTCTCCAACCCCAAGCACTGGTTATATTAAGTAACCAAAGTTATGAATCTAATTAAATTTTGTAGTATCTATCCACGTAGACTTCTTATTCAAGTAACACTCTGTAGGTAAGTTTTTCTTTTCTTTAATGTCAGTAGAGAGTCAAAACAATGTAGAAAATATCATTTGCTTGTGTCCTGAGAGGAATACATCCACTTCTTCTGTTTTCTTGTCAAAAGTATTACCAGATGCAGATGGCTTGTTGGTATAGAAATGTATATCATTTCTTTGAAATGAACTGTAGTCCTTAGCTCTTACAGCAATCTTGTGGAGATTGCAACATTTTCTGTGACATTTCCTTATAATTTGTTGTGAGAGTTTAAAAGCATATTTGGAACAACATATGATTTTCCATTTAGAAGTATAGGTCTCACAGTTTGGGAACTAGGTAAAATAAAACAAATAAATGAACTTTCTATGACACCTTATAGCTAGCTTGATTTTCTCTGTGTATCTGAGACCCAGAGGCATGGAAGAACACTTGGGACTGATGAAAAGCTTTCCTTGGTGCTTTGGGCATTGCGATTCACAGAAGTTGAAGCTAATTACATGTCCTTCTAAGAGAATTCAGGAACTTCCCAGAGTATGCTTCCTCAAACCACTCACTCTGCTTTCTTCCTTTTCTATAATTTTGTTTATCCTCTGAAGTTTTTCTATGGGGCCAGCACTCTACAGAAAACAGAAGTCTCAGACACTGATTGTGATCTCCTCCTCACATAGCTTGTTGGGACATTTTCTTCAATGAAGCAAAAAATGATTCCCCTATGGTACAGACCTCACTCTGGGTATGGTGGCTGCCTGAGGCTCAGAGGTGGGAGAACAGGCCTGGTCAGATAGATTTAGAAAATTATCTGATTTGTAAGTTTCAAAATTGAGTCATCTAGACTTTTGCTTTTAAATGTCACAATAGCTCAGGCCGTTAATATTTATTATTAGGTGCCTATTTGTGCTTTTCTTACTGAATGATACAAACGATAGCTTCAATTTCAAAAGGAACCTGATTTGTGTTAATGTATTTTTAATGTTATCTGAAATATTTTCTGTATACTGGGGAATAAAGTTGGAACAATCTATGAATTTATCTGTTTGTTGCTTCAAAGAATATGAAAATCAGTCTTATCTATATTAACCTTATCAGTTTGTAGCCAAAAAAAATATAAAGCTTGCTTTAAAAATATCCTGCTGCTCTCTAAAAATGTTCCTTAGCAATGGAAATGTGCTTGAGAAATAGCATATATTCCGAAGCAAGTCAAGCTCCTATTTGCAGTAAAAGACTTTTTCGCAAAGTCTAGGATTTACCGTTTGAAATGTAAACCACTGTGATCTTTTTCTCAACTTTGAAGCTTCATGGTTTCATCTTACTCCCCCCTTTCCCCTTCTGTCCTCCTTCTGTTTCTTCCTCTCCTTCTCTTCCTACCCTTTCTTGTCTGCCTCCTCCTTACTGTCGAGTGGATTTATCCCAAGGCCTCAGCAAACTTCATTCTTTCAAATTTTAGCAAGTACTCAGGACTAGAGTTCTCCAAATTGTAAGGCCCCTAGAAAATTCAGTAGCATGCAGATACTGATGCAACAGGCCTCTGATGGAGATTCAGGTGAGGTCAGATACCCTGAACAAACACATTTATTCTGGTCAAAACTCAGCTTCCAATGAATTACCCCAGCTCTCTAGTTTCCATTTTGTGTTTTAGGCTCACTTAAAAAGTGTGAGCCCCTTTGGAATGAAATTATTGAGTTCTGTGCTATATTTAAGTGCCTGAAAAATAAATAAATACAATCTCTTTCTTTTGGAATCTTTTTTTTTAGAGAATTTGAGATATTTCCCCTTATATAATCAATTGCATTACTTAGTGTTGTGTGTTGTTTGAAGCAGTTAAAACCACAGTTTTTGTCTGCCTTCTTTTCTTTTGATAACATTTAAAAACCATACAAATATCTGCATCCAGTATGTCAGGTCATATGGACTTTTGAAAATCGAAAGGCACAAAAATTGTGAAATGTGTTTCATCACTGTTATCAAAAATTGTGAAATGTGTTTCAGTCCTGTTACCAGTCCTTATCTCGGTTTGATATTTTGGACACTTGGAAAGAAGAGCCTAGCATGTTTTGATTGTTATATTCCCCAAAGGTATTTCGGTGGTTTCCTCTGATCAGGATCCTTCTACAGCATATTGCAGTTTTCAATATTGTGCTGATGAACATGATAATGTTTAAAGATTTGTTGAAAAACTTAGAGAGATTCTTCTGGATATGACTTGCTCTTGTACAACTAGTTCAGGAGCTCAAGCCATTTCATTAACAATTGTTTGACTGATCTTATAAAGCTTCTATTAGAGGCCAGGTGGGGTGGCCCATGCCTTTAATTCCAGCACTCGGGAGGCAGAGTCAAGCCGATCTCTGTGAGTTCGAGGCCAGCCTGGTCTACAGAGAGAGATCCAGGACAGGCACCAAAGCTACACAGAGAAACCCTGTCTAGAAAAACAACAACAACAACAACAACAACAAGTTTCTGTTAGAGCCTAAAAAGGGAGCAAATGGAATTTTATTCTTTTAATAGTGTGTATCATCAAAAGGGACCAGTGGTTTTAGATAGAGATGGGATTGAAAAAGAACAGGAGAGGATTATTTAAAATGTTCCTACTAGAAAAGCCTTAATTCATTAAATAATGTCACTTTACGGTCCTCCCTTGTGGGCTCAACAAATGGTGTCATTGGAAAGAGAATTTCAAGGTGACATAATCCAAAGAGTTATGCTGCCCACAACCACCAATTGCCACTCTGAAGTAGTATTCTTAATAAAGTCAAAATTAAAGGAAAGACCAGAACATTTTTAGTGTCTGGGAATTATGACCTTGATAATTACTGACAGCCAGGCAGAAATTAGTTTATGGTGTTTTTTGCTCTCCAGGTATTTTCTAATTATGAGTAGTAATATATCCATTAATCATACATAATAAGAAAGTAAATTATCCAACAGAACATCATAATCATTTATAACAAAGATCTTTCAGGAACCCCTTATGTGGTTTTGTCTTTAGATCGCTTGCTTGCAACTATTCCCAGGCACCTTCCGGAGCTCATGAATAAATGACTTCTGGACACCTAGTGTGAAGAAGTGTGCATCAGTGGAAACATTTACAAATGAAACCTCATAATTTGAAAGAACTGTGTCTTCTTCAGTTGTTTAGGCTTAATACCAGCTTCTGAATGGCCAGATATGACTTGCTGATCACCACTGGGGGATAACGCTGGTGGACTGCAATTATTCTGTCCTCCTTTTAAAGCTTGCAAAAGACAGAGCGGTCCTTTTGTGGTAGCTGCTGGGGAATCCTGATATTCATGTTTCATCCAAGCTAACAACTAGACCACCTTGATGTATTTAAATATCTTGATAGAGAATCAAGTTCTTTCCTTTTTTATTGAAAATATAACTTTTTTCCTCATATGCTATATTCTGATTATGATTTACCCTCCCCCAACACCTTCCAAATCCTCATCTCCCCAAATCCACACGTTTCTTTTCTCTCTTTCTCTCATTAGAAAAAAGCAAAACAAAACAGGCATATGAAAATAAACAAGCTAGAAAAGGCTAAAGCAAAAAAAAAAAATCTGGATGGAAACATTAGGAATTGATATGGCTCTTACTCTTTTCTCCTCTCGGGAATCTTTTTTTTCCTTTTGGGTTTCTTTGTTTATCCTCTATGTGAATGCTTTCACCTTGTCTTATTGTATCTTGTCTTGTTTGGCTGTGGTCTCTTGGAAGTCTGTCTTTCTTGAAGGGAAACAGAGGAGTGGATCTGAGGGAGGTGGGACAGCTGGGAGAAGTGGAGGGAGGGTAAACAGTGGTCAAGATGTATTGTATGAGAGAAGAATCTATTTTCAATAAAAAAAAAGAGCCAAAGAAAAAGCACAAGAAACACATGCAGATGTAGAGACACATATATTTGCACACACACACAAAAAACAAAAATAACAAAATTAGGAACCATAATATATAAGTAAAATATTTGTAAAGAAAAAAATGTGAGCAAAACAGTGTGAGACAAACAAACAAGCAAAGCAAAAAAACACTTTCAAGAATACCATTAAGTTCATTTTGTGTTGGCCATCTGCTACTAAGCAAAGGTCCTGAACTTGGTATGGAATATTTGTTTAACTATGTAAAGATGTGTTTCATTTGTTTAACCTTGTAAAGATGTGTTGCATTTGTTTAACTATGTAAAGAAATTTTGCATTTTTTTATGTTGTGGAATATTTGTTTAATTATGTAAAGATGTGTTGCTCTTTTATCTTGCCTGCCTAAGGCACTTGATTGATCTAATATAAAGTTGAATGACAGATAGCAAGTACAGGCAGAACTTCTGGGCAGGGACAATAAGTAGGAGGAGGAATTTAGGCTAGAAGAAGAAAGAAAGTGAGACAATAGGGAGACATCAGGGGTCAGCCAGACATAGAGGAAGTAGGAAAGTAGGAGATATAGAATGCAAAAAAGGGTAAAAAAAAAAAGCCCCAAGATGAATAGAAACAGGTTAAATTAAGTTAAAAGAGCTAGTGGGACAAACCCAAGTTAAAGCCAAGCATTCATAATTAATAATAAGTCTCTATGTCTTTATTTGGGAGCTGATTAGCAGTCCAAAGAATTCGAACTGCATGATCTTAAGTGTGGTTTGTATACACACTAAGTCTCCATTAGAGAAACTATTTTTTTCCTTTGCCAGTGGTTATCAACTGGAGATAGTTTCTGCATTATTAACAATCATAAAATTACCCCCACTATACTGACAAAATAGACATTTTAATGCATTTATAGATAGGTCTCTCAACCTTAATATTTTGTGAATAATTATTTCTGTAATTATCTTTCCACTCTTTCTCCCTCCAATGCTTCCTGACTTCTTTTCTAATTTTATTGACACATGTATGCTTGACTTCCTTGATCTACAGCTTATCATTCTCCTAGCTATTGCTAAGATGTTCTGTATAGCTGGTCATCTTTCTGGAAGCATCTTTGGTCAGACAGGGCCCACCATCTATTTAGTCAATTTTGAAAAATGCAGCATTTTTCTTAATATTGTTTCATTTGTGTTATGCTTTTACAGCTAGGAATTTGATTCTTTCATAAAGAAAAAGCAGATATGAATTTATTTTAAAACCAAAATCAGAACCCACCGGAAACAGCAAGTCGCAAAAAATCTGTTTATAATGCCATGGAGTGAGAGGAAGAATATGAAACATTTTAAATTAGTCATTCTATTAAATACATTCTTTTTTGCGGTCCTCTTTGGTAGTGAGTACTGGGATAGGCTCTACACTCTGGTGTGGGAAGAAAAGGGAGAAGGTAGATGCAAATAATGTTAAATGATACTCCTGTTAATCAGAGTATCCAGCTTTTGTATCATCAAGAGAAAGCTGAATGGTTACCCTGAATCCAATCATATCACACAATGATTGTGGTTGAATTTGTACTAAGTTGGTTCTTCTGAACATTTAGACATCATATATCACTAAATTCTATTTTGCTGTATAAAATGCTTGATAAGCATACTAGTTGAGGTTTCTATTGCTGTGAAAAATATCATGACTAAAAACAGCTTTGGGAGGAAAGAGTTTATTTGTTTAAATTTTCACATTACTGTTAATGGAAGGAAGTTGGGATAGTAACTGAAATATGGCAGAAACCTGGGGGTAGGAGATAATGCAGAGACCATGGAAGAGTGTTCCTTACTGGTTTACTCTTATAGAATCCAGGATGACTAGTCCAATGATGGCATCACCCACAATGGGCTGGACCCTCCGAAATAATTCACTAATTAAGAAAACGCCCTGTAGGCTTGCCTACAGCCCAGTTTTATGGAGACATTTTCCACTTGAGGTTTTCTCCTCTCATATGACTCTATTGACTTTGTGTCAAGTTAACAAAAAACTTACCAGTCGAATGATTATCTAACAGGATACCAAAATATATTTATCATATTTATAAAATTAAAGAAAAACTACAAATGTAGAGATTTAATGCCCAATGCATTATGGGAGCTATGTGTTGGCACAGTTTTGATTTAATTTAAAGAAAGACTTGCTGTTAAACTCAATGAATGCAGTTGGTGTGCAGCTTCCGGTCCATCAATTTCAGGGATCCCTTAAGCCTTTTCACCTAATGCCTTAGATTGATAAATTAAATAGTGGTATTACTCCACCTTGAGTATTTCAAACCAAAGCAGAGCTGTCCTCACAGTCAATCATAGTTCCTAGTTCCCTTCTGTTCTCAGCATTTATTTCATTTTACATCATCCAGTAAATCTAGACAGGAGATCAAGCCTGCTGACAGAAATTGATGCAGAAACCAAGCTGCTTACTGGTTTGCTTTCCATGGCTCACCTAGTCTGCCTTTTCCAGCAACCCAGACCACCAGGAGTGGTAACACAAGCA
Organism: Peromyscus leucopus; assembly: GCF_004664715.2. NCBI lineage: Eukaryota > Metazoa > Chordata > Mammalia > Rodentia > Cricetidae > Peromyscus > Peromyscus leucopus. The sequence continues at coordinate 41,839,419 of NC_051083.1, forward strand.
AGCTTCATGGGACATGCAAGCTGCATGTGGCAGATAAGCCAACACACAGAAAGAACATGGTTTTCCATATAGGCATATAACTAAATGACAAAAGCCAGTTGTAGTGAATAATCTCAAGTAAACTCACTCCTGAGAGAGGCATGAAAACATAATCCAAGGAAAATTCGTACTTTTAAGAAGTTGAAGTCACAAGACTCTTGTTTTCCTGGATTTTTCTCACAAACACTCAGAAATCTCCAAACAGGACTCCATTCTCAGACCATGTTCTGACAAAATTCTACTCATCTTATTACTCATTCTCATATATAAAATTAGAGATTCAAAATATATTATCTAATAATTACATTCAGTTCTAATGATATATGTGTCAGGTATCTCTTATCAATGCTATGGTTGTATCACTCCCAACACCTAAAAGTTATTTATTCTCACCAATGATTTGTTGAATCTTAAAAATTATTGGATAAGTCACACATCATTATTATTATTTTTTCTTTTTCTTTTTTTTTTTTTTTTTTTTTGGTTTTTCGAGACAGGGTTTCTCAGTGTAGTTTTGTGCCTTTCCTGGAACTCCCTTTGTAGACCAGGCTGGCCTCGAACTCACAGAGATCTGCCTGGCTCTGCCTCCGAGTGCTGGGATTAAAGGCGTGTGCCACCACCGCCCCGCACACATCATTATTTTACATAGTCCTTGCCAATATTATACCATAATACCTGCAATGGCCACAGAATTATGTCATATTTTCTTTGTTACTCTATCAGGCAACGGACCTGCAATAAATCTTGTTTTAAGGAAAATGCTTTAATGTAAATTCGAGAAAGAAAGCTGACTATCAACTGTGATTTAGGAGATTAAAATTACCAGTGAACAAAACTGTGTTGGTTATTCCCTTCCCATTAATCTCACATTACACCAAATTCTCCAAGATTGAGAGAAGTAAAAGATGTATCTTTGATCTCAAGAAACAAAACAAAAATGTAACCAAGAAGGTGATAGTAAAGCAATAAAGGTGGATTTGTGTCTGAACACACACTCAAGAATATTTTGTAGCAAAATACTGAATATTCCTCTTCATCGGAGAAGCTTCTGCCTCCAGTAGATGGAACAAACACAGAGACCCACAACTAGACATGTGCAGAGAGTGAGAGACCTTGGAACACTCAGTTCTTTTTTTTTTCCTTTTTTTTTTTTTTGAGACAAGGTTTCTCTGTGTAGCTTTGTGCCTCTCCTGGAACTCACTCTGTAACCCAGGCTGGCCTCAAACTCACAGAGATTCACCTGCCTCTGCCTCCCAAGTGCTGGGATTAAAGGCAGAACACTCAGTTCTTAATGGATGTATTCAACAAATCCCTCCCTTCAGGGCTCATGGAACTCTGTAGAAGAGGAGGCAGACAGATTGTAAGGGCCAGATGGGATGGAGAACACCAAGGAAAAAATGCCTTCTAAACACTTCAGGACTGATACGTATATGAACTCACAGAAACTGCGGTAGCATCTACAGGGACTGCATGGGTCTGGCCCATATGAGTTCCCAGTGCTGAAAGGGAACATGGACACAAGCCCCATCCCTAATCTAGAAACTATCTCCAATTGATAACTACTTGCAAAGGAAAACTTTGATTTCTCCAATAGAATCTCATTGGGACAGGTCACTTACCCAGCAGTAGATGCCCAACACAAAATAAATTCAATAGCATCTCTGGAGGCTTTTGTTTGTCTCACAATGATTTGTCTGGGCACTTTATCCCTTACATATCTTTTGCTTATATATTACAGTTTCTGTTTTTTTATGGATTTTCTCTGTGTGTGTGTGTGTGTGTGTGTGTGTGTGTGTGTGTGAGAGAGAGAGAGAGAGAGAGAGAGAGAGAGAGAGAGAGAGAGAGAGAGAGAGAGAGAGAGAGAGAGAGAGAGAGTGTGTCATGCAGCATCTATATATATTTACTGTGCTTTTTCTTTGGATATATTTTTTCTGTTTTTTTTTTACTGTTGTGTTTTGTTTTTATTTTATCTTATTATTATTTTTGAGAATACTGTATTCTAATGAGAGAGAGAAAGAAATGGTGTGGATATGGGTGGGTACAGAAGCAAGGAGGATCTCAGTGGTGTTAGAAACACAGAAACTGTAATCTGAATATATTGTATGAAAAAAATGTATTTTCAATAAAAAAGAATATTTCCAATGAATCATGAATAGAAAATAGAGAGATAATGCATATACAGCCACATGCCTTAAAAATACTATAGAAGAGATGAAATAATGTTATTAAATTTTGGATGAAGGAATAAACATTTATATGTGAAGATCCCCATGACAAATTAAAATAATTCCAGTATGGCTAGGCAGTATAACACTGCAATAAGACACATAGCTTATGTCTTTAGGTAAGACAATCCTTTCTGTAACTAAGTTTCCTCATGTATAAAAGAATAATGATAATATAATGTTCTTCATAGGATCTTTATGATCAAGTAAATAAATATGAGTAGAGGATATTGACTCATTCCCATCTTTGAAAATATCATTGTCTGATATATATATATATATATATATATATATATATATATATATTTGTGAAAAATGTAAAGTTTTGATAATCTTCAATAAATAATAATCAGAGTCTCTGACCTGAGTCAAATGTACTCATACACACTTACATACTACATATAAAGATAGTGAAAATGTGTCACAAGATTTCTGGAGGTGTAAATGATCCTGTAGAAGGTGCTGTTTTTTCTTGGCAAAAATTCAAGGTAAACAGATTAAATGAATTCTGTCCTTTATAGTTTGGCACTCCAAGTCCACAGATTATGTCTCTTCCTATACAGAATCAAATAAAAATATGTATTTCAAGGCTCAGGCTTAGAGCAATCACACAAAATGATGCAAATAAAAATGACTTTCCATACCATATACATCAATGTCGTCATTTAGGGGACAAATGTGTATTTAAATATACCAGTGGCACAGCTCAATTATATGGAAAGTGTACTTCAAACACATGGGAGTATCAAGTCTTCTGAGAGTTAGTTTTCTAGATGGGAAGAGGCAAACATTTTATATAAAAACAAGACTGTGTGCCAGAATTGCTGGTTAATTTTCTAATATTTTAGATAAAGGAATCTGAATTTCCAAAAAAAAAATAGATGTGTGTGTGTGTGTGTGTGTGTGTGTGTGTGTGTGTGTGTGCGTTGAGAAAGAGAAAAGGAGAGAGGGAGAGAGAGGGAGAAGGAGAGGGAGAGAGAGGGAGAGGGGGAGGGAGAGGGAGGGGAGGGAGGGGGAGGAATAATTTTCTGCCTAATTTTATACTGTAGTTCAACTGTGTGTCCTTTTGACATAATATGACCATTGAATCAGAGTAGTTGTGATTACTCATGCAATATGAGTCCCTTTCACTTGCCTAAAATTTTGTAAATGCTAAATAATGAATTATGACTATTTCTTATCCTGAGTCATCCATTTAGATAAGTGGGATGTTTTGTTGATATATAGGATGACTTTCTTGGAGCAGGACTTTCTGTTGCTAGAGCTGCCTTTGAGTCACTAATGCTCCTGTGTAACACTCAATAAAATGACCGGTTCCTCAATATGGACACAGATGAAGCCCTTCTTTTAGGCTATCAATCAATGCCTTCTCTGTATACAGTGAATGGATATTTATGTTTACGTCTCCACAGTCAAAGTCACACAACATATGTTCAGTCTTGTTTTATTTTCCTTACAATGGGACCCACACATTTTATAAATTTTAAATTTCACGAAGTCTAAATGTATCTCTTGCTACTAACGTCTTTGTCTCAGGTCTCACTGGTATTTGTTTTCAGATCATTTCTTCATGTCATTTACCTCATTCACCTAAGAAGAAATATGCCTCAATTATTTTTATACAAACCAGTAGAAAGTGATGTAAACTAGGACTGCATATTTGAATTAAATTTTGGTTAAAGAAAAATATATTAGTATGTGTTTTCACCTGAACTGTATTAAAGTTGGTGCTAAATTGGCTTTCCTATCTCTAAACAGTTATCTATACAGTTATCAATGTCACATCATGTGTGAAACAGAAATAATCTTTCCTGTTGATTTTGGGATTATTCTAGAAATAACTTTTCTATCACATAACACTTTTTAAGCTTTGCTCTTAATAAGAATCTATATTTTTATGCCTTTGATTATACAGTGTTAATGGCAATTGAAGCGATAAATGTTACATGCCCTCAGAAAACAGTTGATAGTAAGGCAAACATGTAATACCAAGTGCAAAGTGAAATATGTGAGAGGGAATGTGTTGAACAAAACAAAGCAAAACAAAACAAAAAGACTCTAGAAATATAAATTCAGGTTGTCATTTAAAGTCTTGCTTTAAAAAAAAAAATCAAATCCAGCTTCAGAACCATGGTTGTCCCTTTATTGAGTTAATCCACCTAAACCTTGAAAAGAGGAAGATAAACCATTGGACTGGAGTAAGGACATAGACATGAAAGAAAATAAGAAACAACCATCCCAGAGCTGCTACTAAGGAAGGGTGAAATTAGGGTTTGGCTGTCATGCTGTTTCAGGGAAAAGCCACTACTCAGAAATGTTATGTGAAGAAGAATTGGGTCATCAAATTTCTTCATTTTTTCTGAGTTTCCCTGTAAAATATTTATATACAAAGTATAACCCTGGCTCTGGATTTTTATGGTCAGACTCAGCCAAAATTGTCTAAAGAAATTCCACTGAACATTTTTTTTTTGCCATACGTCAGTAGCCTAGCTTGGAAACAAGCACTCATTTGATATTCTCATATATGTAAGGACATGCATGTGCATGCACATTGTTGTGAGCTCAGATTGAAACATAATTTCCCTTGGAGACCATTGAACTTCAAGTGCCACAAAGTCCCATATTCACATTTTTTCACTCCCCTCTAATAAATAGCTAAAATATGTATGCCAACTAAGACATACAATTATATTACATAATTCATTATTATGCAATACAATGCATTTTACTATGGCATTTTCATTGAGCAAGGGAACATTTTACCCCTAAGCTCACACCTTGTATAGGTACAAGCATATTTTCTTTTCTCCTTTCCTTGATGTATACTAGCTCACAGATGTAGAATGTTCTTTCTTCTACTCCTTTTGATTACATAAATGTACAAATTTTCTGAAATTATAAGCCAAAAAATAACTCACAATTTGTGGGTTTTTTCTTTCACATAGGCAGCTCAGAGGGTGGTGGTAGCAACAGAGTCAAAACTAGTTACCCAGTAAGCAGACTCTGGAGATCTAGTTTAATGTGTGTGTTCACTGGTATATATGCATACATTACCTAATCAGCTAAGGACACAATGTGTTACTATCCAATGAGTCCAAATGGTGTGGCAACTTGTGTCATGTGAAGGTGTACAGAGGGGACAGTATGTCCAGGCAGTGTGTCTGCAGACAAAGGTCAGAAAACAGGCAACACCATGGACTTTTGGTATCATCTAGTGTGTTAGAGATTAGGACTGCTGAAATAACCACATGAGTCATTTGTTTCTTACATTCCTTGTGACACCATCTGGACAGAAACTGTTCCCCTGACAATTCAAGAATTGGTGAAGAATTATGGAGAACATAATTGGGAAAATACTGAAGGTATCCACTTTTATCACTTCCCTCCCACCGTAACTACCATTATCATCTGTTATACAAGAACATGTACAGCATTTATAACACAGGAAGTATAACAAATCTAAGAGTTCATTCACGAGCTTGTGCAGTTCATTGTGTGATTAGAGGAATCTCTGTTTTAAGCTAAGTCAGATTCACATCACTTTATGTATCTTATTCTCGGACTCATGATGAAGGATCTATCTCTACTGAGGGTATACTATTCTCACTGAAAAAGATAATATTCCATGAAAGGAGCAATGGGAGAGGCTACAGAAATTCATGAAGCCTCTTAAGACCTTGACTTGAAACAGGAAAATTGCTCTCTATTTTCATGGTGAATTACCTTGAAAAGGCAATGAATATTTGAAGCAGGCTTTGTGCACAAACATCAATTTCTGGCTTCATTATAAACTACTTTATACCTGATTTCATTTGTAGATACAGAACTATTAAACTTACTGTGTTTTAGCTCCAGGCATGGCAGAATACAGTCTTTTAGTAACCATCATCCCCTTCATACCAGCTGTGGTGGTGAGACAGTGATCTCCTGAGAAATGTCTGGTGCAAATCATTTTTCTCTTCTATGTATTACTTTCTCTTTCCCTAGGTTTTTTGACTTGTGTTTTTCCATGGCATTGTAAAATGTTCTATTTGTAGTCGATATGTCTTAAGACAAATGTGACACACCAGGCATCAACTCATTCTATGCCCTGTATCACATATTCTGTTACCTAGACCATGTTCTAAATCCACGACTTTTTGGAAGTGTGGGTTTCTATTCCCTCAGAGCCACACAATATGCTCATAACTCCATAGATGCTTGAGACTGTTGATTTTCACAATGTATGCTTTTTCATGTCTGACTTCAGAGACTTGCTGACATTATTAGACTTTATAGCTCACACAGGACTGGAAACTTGCTTCTAGAATTTCAGTTTGGAATATCCTACAATGAATTATGTAAGTATTTAAATACTGAAAAAAGCTTGTATCCTGAGCAATGGGTTTCAGTTCCTCATGGATTAATTTTTTTTTTTTTTTTTTTGGTGAGGATTTGTAAATCCTTATATTCAAAAGATTTAAAGAATACAAGAGTAAAAAGACACTACACTTTGCTCTTGTGCAAAAAGCCATAATAAATCTTTGAGTAATATCAAGTTTTAATGTAAGCCAAGAAAACAGTATGTGTACTCCATATTGCATCTATTCCACACATACTGTGTGTATGTGGGGGGGATCTCAACAACTTGTGTGTTCACCTCAATTCAGCCCCTAGAGAATGCCAAGTAACTGAAGGTCCTAAACAGCATTTTTGAGAAGTCAGAATAATTCTCTGTACAAATACATGTAGAAAATGATCCCCACATATATGTGGGCCAAGTTAAAGGGACTCATATTCAGGATTAACAGTAAGAAAATGTATGAATATCACTGCTGGTGAGTACACAGTGGGTTTGAACACAGACACTCCACACACACACACACACACACACACACACACACACACACACACATACACACACACAAAGGCCAAGTGAAAAGAAGTCCTGTGATGGATTCCTAAGGGGACCATCTAGAAAAATACCAGTTTATAAACACTTGGAGAATAATGGAATGCCAAATGCATGGGAAAAGACATCAGATGGAAGATCCCTAACATTAAGTCCATGGACATCAAGTATAAATGTTCCAAGGACTGAACAGGATAGAAAGGGCCTTGTACTTTGTACACTCAAAAAACTAACCCTGTGAAAATACCAAGTAAAGTGTATTCTACAGTTTCTGTTTTTCAAAAATCAATTATTATTTCTTTAATCTTTTCTGTATATTTCTCTTATAAGTGCATGTTAACTTTGAAGTTTTAGATTTCTTTATTTAAGTTGGAATGTCTGTAGAGGTTAGGAAACAAGAAGGAAGCCCTCAGAGGTAGGGAATTCTACAATTCCTAAACAGAAGAGACAGAAAGGATATGGATGTATACTGTCATTACAAGAGTCTGAGAAAAAGTAAAGTGAATGAGGTTGTGACCTAGATTCCAATACAGTAAGGATAAGAGGTGTCGTGGAATTATTCTCTTGGGAAATCATCTCCAAGGGGTCAAACGAAAGATAGAACAAATAAGCTCAAAGTCTGTTAGTTTTCAACTGCTAGAGAAAGTTTGTCCTGAAGTCAGAGTGAGATGGAGTCTAAATTTTCCAATGACTGTATCATTTGTCATGAACTAATGACATTAACATTCTGACATTATTAGAAGCATATATTATACCATCTCACTTGTCTTAATCCTTAGCAACAAACTCTTTGCCCTTATAAAGATATGTGTGAGATTAATTTTCAATGCCCCTTCTTAGCTCTAGTTTATCGTAAAATGGTAAATGCATAGATGCCATATAATGTTCATCCTTTTGTTGTAAGGACTTCCTAGTAAGTCTTTTAATGTTCCAAAGCTAGTTGACTTGGAATTGCCTCTAATTATCCACTCTCTAGGGTTTGGAAAAAATGGTAATGTCATTATGTCTCAACTGTCAATATGAAGACAGTAGCATAGTCTAACTTACAAGATTGCTGTGATGATGAAAGAGGTTATATAGACTGTTCTGTTGAAAATGAATAATTAATTATTTGCAATGAAGAAATTATTATCACATGAAGGAAGACTGATGAGAAACCATAAACTGCTTGGAAGTTCAGATTAAAGGTTTGATCTGGATGTCATGTGCAACTAGACCGTTGTGATTTAAATTCATTCTGATGAATTTTTAAAAAAAGTTTTAAAGTCATTCTGATATTTTAAGTCCAGAAAATAGAACCATAATCATAAAACACAGAATTATATAAATGGAATCACGGCCTGGGTAATGTGTTCCCTGAATGTTGCCATTTTACCAGTCATTACATAGTGTAGATGATTCTCAAGGAGTAGTGGGTCATAATACTTTAATAATCAAGCAAATGCCAGACAATTATATTAAAATACATATTTTATAGTGGAAAAGAACACTGAGCAGTATTTAATAGATACATAAATTTAGCTGCCTCATATTATTTCAGAGCCTACCATGATAGAATATCTGGTTTTTCTTCTGTCTGAAGGGGTAACACTTTGTTAGTAATCCAGTATTTTGATGATGCTGAATAGACCTAATAAGTACTAACTAATCTATTAATTCAAAACATAGATGTCCTTATCTCCTATTGTGACAAGCAAATACAGATCATATCAATGGGTGATCTAGGCTTTGGTTTAGAGCACTTTTGTTTTGTTCTATGACCTGGCATGAGAGTTCCCGGTCAGATCCCATTTTTATGTTCAAATATCCTTCTGACAACATTCATTATTTCTCTTCTACCCAACTCATTTCTATTTTATAAAAGTTCTGCTTTGGTTTCTATTGTAGTGTCATTTTTTTTTTACTATAAGCCTCAACTTTATCTTCCATCTAGTCTTTCACATTTTGGGTATATAAAGGAGACATGAGGAATGTTTTATTGAAAATATACATAACTATATGGAGTGCATACACAATTTAATGTACAAAACCTTTAGAAGTTTAATAGAAGTAGAATATTTGGAATATTGGTAGAGTCACCACTGAAATTTTTATACTGTACCTTAATTTAAATGTATTGATATCATGTATTTGTGTTGAAGCTCTTCTAAATTAGGACATAAGGGTTTTTAATGGAACTATTTCAAGTTTCAATGTTTCTCACACTCTTCACTTCATCCCATTCTCCTACCTATTCTTTCTGTCCCTTGAAGCTGAATCAGGAAATGAATAGATTATCTTAACAAATATCTTTCATTTAGTGATACAAATTCCCCTGAAACATGACTAGCAGCAATTGCCTTAAAAAGAAGGAAGTGGAAAAAATATAATCATGACATCTTTTTCTAAATACTTTTGTTCTTTGAAAATTTCATACAATTATACAATGTAGATTAATAATACATTACCTCCTTCCAATGTCTTTTAGTATTCTCACCCATCTTCCTTATAACTTAATGTCTCTTTTGAAATTGTTATTAATGACAAGCTGGGTTCAGTTAGTACTACTTATATACCTTATGGGTTTATCTGGAACTGAAAGAACATTAGTTAAAATTGCTCATGTAAATATCTATGTGATTTTTTTTGTACACTGTGAATATGTTTTGCTCCTCTTGGTTAATAAATAAGGCTGCTTTGGTCTAAGGCAAGGCAGGATAGAGCCTGGTAGGAAATCTAAGCCTCTGAGTGATAAGCTGTGTGACAGAGCAGCAGAGAAAAGCCTCCCTTTACAAATTACACCCAATGTGCCACATGTACATCCACACAAAATCTGAGAAAGCTTTAAAAAGGTTCTAATGTACAGAAATGGAACCACATTGGGTTTCCTAGTCTCTCATGCCAGGCGCAATATCCGTAAAATGGAGCTGGCCACCAAACACCATGAGATAAACCACGTGGTGGGTTTCCACGGGCTTTTACAGGGGTCACACGACAGAGAGGCTTCTCCCAGACACTGCTTGCCAGCTTAAACTACCAGCATAATCTCCAGCAGCACGCTGCAGGTCTGGTTAAGGTTTTTGCTCTTGTAGACAAAGGGTTAAGAAACGCAATAAGAACAGATTCAGAAATAAAGGCCTCTAAACAGTTCACAGTGTGATTAAAAGATGTGCTTCGGGTTGAGAGAGAAAAGACAAAAAAATATATGTAGCCTTAAATTAAAATATAAATTTAAAATAGTAATATAAAGTCCTTAGAAAGGAACGTAAAATAATATAAAGGAAATGGGTTACGTAAGAATGGAAAATGCACAGAAAGTCTGGGCTATGTATATTATTGTGTTGTCTTTATAATTTTTTATGGATATGAGCCATTTGATTATAAAAACCAACCTATGTATTTTAAAAATATCTTGATTTCAAAATTTTAGTCAAAACACATGGCACTTTTAGGGAGAGGTTATGTTTGTTTCCACAGAAAATGAGAAGCTCTGGATTCATTCAAAATTATTGTGATGATCATATTTGACTGAGGAAGACTCCCTGAAATCCAGACTATAGATATGGATAGATAAACCTAAAGTAACTGAAAGACATGTTATGTATATTTTAACTGCTCAGACATAAAACAAAATTATCTTTAACTGATTTATGTACAATGCAGTTTATATTTGTAGTAACATAGACATGTACGTTACCTTTAAAACTTTATATAATTTTAGAGCAAGGGGATAAGACACTAATAAAACAGATGGCCCAGATGATCCAACATTTCAGTACACCTCTGTTACAGCTTCCTCTGAATTCTGCATCCAAAACAGCTTCAAGGCTGTTGCCTGAGATGGACCAGCTACACAAAATACTCCAGTTAGGACTTGACCATAATTCTAAATTTTCTCAGGGTTCCCATAAGACTACCAATGCCCCCAATCAGCAGAAAGTAGTATAGAGACTTACACCCAAATTCCCAAAATATTGTTTATGAATGTTTGTTTTCATTTAAGGGGGTGGTTATAAATTGTTATTGGTCACAGTCAATCTCTTTCTAAAGAAGAAAGGGGGATATGATAATAAATGATAGGATGAAAGGGTAGATTATTGAATCTACTATAGTAAAAAAAAAACCTATTAATCTTACATATTTTACATTAGTATGGATTTTGGTTTGTTGATACAAATTTAAAGCCAATTTTGTTATACTGTATGTATATTTCCACTCTTGTTTAAGGTACTATGTTTATGCAACTCATTTAAAAATGTAATATGTAATTAAGAAATATAGTTAATAGTTAGTCATCTATAATATTCAAACCTATAGCCATGTTAGTTAGGTTTTCTAGGTATACAGAGATATATTTCAGACAGATAGGTAATCTTCAAACACTTCAAAGACCTATAGAATATGGTATTTAAAGTGTTGTAATAATTGGGATTTTTTTTATGACAATGAGACATGTCTGCTCCTGGCAGCACTAATCTATTTCAGAGAATATGGTAGGCATTGAAGAAACTCCATATAGAGTTTGTTTTCTTTATAACAAAAGAAACTGCCCTTGCCTCAATTGCTGAGAGTAAGCACACTGGCCAATCTGGACAAGCAGGACACAAAGAAAAGCGACTACTAAAATTTGTCAAAACAAGGAGGAATGGTCCTCTGGGTTCCTGCTTCACAGAAGAAACTGCCAGACATCCTGCAGGGCACAGAGAAAAGTGACTGTTGAATTTTGCCAAAATAGGTAGGACAGTGCTTCAAATTTCCTGATTTACTGAAAAGTCTGGCAGATACTCTAGGCCTATAGGCTGAGGATGGGTGCCCCAACATTACAGAAGAACTTTGGGTGACTGTCCAGGTAACAAGATGTCTCTGTCATTTCCAGAGTTTTGGAAGTTGTTTACAATGTACTTTGTTTCCTCAGGAAATATGATATCTTTCTGAGGTCTTTGATGGAGTTGAAGACTAGTTATATTTTTTCTTAGATACAATAATAAATTATATATAAAACTTTAGACTCACAAAGATAGGATAGATGACAGAATATTTTCTTTAATTTTGCCAAATACAAATAGACTAAATACAGTAACTATAATTCTTGCTTAATAACTATTTATTTATATGTAATTTTACTATGTTAAAGTCAAAACATTCCTTTTTGATTAGACAGAAAAGGGGAAATGATGTGTGTTGTTTTTCTGTATGCTGTGAATATGTGTTGCTCCCATTGGTTAATAAATAAAGCTGCTTTTGCCTATGACAGGGCAGGATAGAGCCAGGTTGGAAATCCAAGCAGAGACACAGAGAAAAGAAGGGCAAAGTCAGGGGAGAAGCCAGTCATCAATCCAAGGAGCAAGATATCAACAGACTGGTAATGCCATGGCCATGTGGCAATACATAGACTAATAGAAATGGGTTAATTTAAGTATAAAAGCTAGCTAGTAACAAGTCTGAGCCTTCAGCCAAACATTTTAAAGTAATATTAAGCCTCTGAGTGATTATTTACAAGTAAGTGGCCATGGGACAGGGAGGCACAGAGAAAAGTCTCTGTTAACATTTAGTAGCAATTCTTACTGAATTATTTGCTATTTATGGGCAAACCAAGATATAAGAGATTCAAAATGGGAATAAAGGGTCTTATACATGATCCCATTCATGTCATGTTAGATGATTTTTGTATCCCTGCTACTAAATATTGAAAATTCTTTTTGCATACCTTTTGCCACAATAACTATCCAAACTCACTACAAGTACATTCAACACATTGAATATAATACTTACAGTCTCTTCTTCCACACGTGCAATGCCTTAAAAGAGTCCAAACTTTTGGCTGATCTACATGCTAAATACTAAGAAAGGACATGCTCACTCATAGTGCTTTTTTGCTGTTGTTTTTGTTTGTTGTTTTTTTAATGTTGAGTCACTGAAAATATGATTTTTTCACTTTAGTAAAAAAATACACAAATTTAGGTAGAACCTCTCTTTAACAGTGCAACAACTTTCTGTCATGATTTAATTTCCTCTTCAGATGGAATATAAGGTATGATTTTTTATTATCTTTAATTTAAATCATTTGTCTTATTTTAGAAAGAATAAAGGAAGACTTTTATAGCAAATACTAAGTAGGTAAATAAAATAGTAGTAGTATCTACTGCCCCTAAAACACATATGTGGCAGGGTATACTGATGTTTGGTGCATGTTACAATGAAAATTAGGCAATATTTGTGAGAAATGGAACCATAACTTACTTCCTTTATAAAGTAAGTTAGATGAAAGTGGGAATTGTAGCTACATTGTTAAACAAACCTAAGTGTTCACCAACAATGGAATAGATAAAGAAAATTGGGGGGGGATAGGGAATGAAATATTTTTGAATAAAAATGAAGAATGAGTTATGTCATTTTCAAGAAAATGCATGTGACTGGAGACAGTCATTTAAGGTGAAGTAAGTCATTCTCAGAAAGACAAATGCCATACTTTTTCTCAATTGTGGTTTCCAGATTTTGATTATTTTAAAATTTATCTTTTAAAAAATATTTATTTTATATCCCTGCCACAGTTTTTCCTTCCTCCTCTCCTCCCAGTCGCTCCCCCACATCCCTTTCTGTCTCCACTCTCCAACTCACTCCTCCTCCATTTCTGCTCAGGAAAGGTACTTTCCCCACCCCTTCCTACTTCTGAACACTGTTATATACCCTTCTTGCTCTAATGTGTGGCTTTTTTTTCATTAGTTGCTGTTATATGCATATATACCCATAAATATATAAATAAAACTTGCTTAGTCTATTCAATGGTATTGTTATATATGTTTTCAGTGCTTACCATGGTATTGGATAACCAATTGGTGTGCCTTTCCCCAAGGAAGATTATTTTCATTGTATATACATATACAGTGTGGCAGTGAAAGTAGTCTAAGGAGACAGGAATGTGGAGCGGCAAGAAAGGGGAGAATGAGGGAGCAGGGAAGGGGGATATTCTCAATGTACAATATATACTTCTACAGAAACTTAAAATGTAAATTAATTTAAAGAAAGAAATTCAAAATTATATGAAGGTACAAAAATAGCAAAATATGTCAGTGAGCTTAGCAAAGGAGTTGTAGGTTATTATATTTAAAATTATTGACCATCTATTTAACAATATCTGTGGTGGTAATCTAATTGTACTGAAATGTGATTTTGATTGTATGTTAATAAATAAAGTTGTCCGGGGGTCAGAGCTATTAGAGCCATAGACAGAGTGTGGCAGTGGTGGCACACACCTTTAATCCCATAGATCTCTATGTGTTCAGGGATACAGCCAGCATTGGAGACATATGCCTTTAAGACCTAGGGGGCTGTACATTCAGACAGTGATGAGGCAGTCACGTGTTTGGGTTTACAACCAATGAGAAGGCAGAATGACTGGAAAATCGACTTACAGACAGGAAGTAGCTCTCTTTCGCGAAGCTGGGACAGCAGGAGGAAGGGTGAGATTTTAGCTCTGAGCTCTGACCTCTCGGCTTTGTCTTTTACATTGTTTCTGTGTTTCTTATTTAATAAGACAGCTGATTACATCAATAAATATCTTTTTCCTGACAACGACTCCCCAAAACAGAGAAGTATAAAAAGAACAAAGGACCAAAGTTTCTGCTCCTTTTGAATTCAGTTGATCACAGGACTGATAGAATTTGAATGTATTTATTATGTGTGTAGAGGCATGCATATGTGTATTGGAAACAGCAATTTTAAACATCACTTCTTTTTGGAACAATAAAAACCCATTCATGCTGCTTCTAAACAAGTAGGAATGAGATATTCCTTCTCAATATGCCAATCACTAATTAACATAGGTTTGACAGAAAAGTTTTCTACTACCCTTTATACAGTTTGATTTTTTTAAATAAAAAGTACACCTTGTCCAAGTACATATTGTCTCTGTGGTTATTATAGAATAGGGTTTGTCACTCAGGAAAATATTTTATAACTAAGCACTAGAAAAATGTATTATGGCTAATTTTTTTTTCAATTTTTTTATTTTGCATGTAGGCAGTGAGAGTCACAGTTAGTAGTTTTATTGAAATTATTTATGAAAGTTTACTTTATTTAAAATCATAAAGCATCTTTTGTCAAATATAAAGACCCTGAGTTAAAATATCCTGGGAGACAGTATATCAATAATTCATTTCCCAAGCAAGTCTCAATGGTTCACTGAAGACAATAAACAATGAGATTCCCATGCATCTATATGATTTGGAACAAAGTCATTATCTTTGATTTTACTATTTCCTCAAGCATACTAGTATAGCAATTCATCTTGGAAAATAAAGATATCATTTTACATTGGATTAAAGAACAAGTTCACTTATGCCCCATGATAATGACACTGTCATTATCTGGATAAATGGGAAGGTATGCTGCCTGCAAATTGTAATAAATAAAATTCAGATTTCTTAAATTCAAGTTTGCTGTTCTGGGATACAGCCCACTGTAGGCAGGTATTTTTCTGGACTGATTTTATGCAAGGGAAAGTGACTGACATTTTGATGATTGATGCTTTTAGTGCTAAAATTATGTGCCTATGAACAAGGACTCGTATTTTTTGAAAACAACTATGGACTTGTAATATGGTAGCTTATTAGCTTTTAAGGAAAGTAAATGCTTAGAATTTTCTCTGTTATCAACACAGTCACAGTGTAAATTCCAGATCAAGTGTCAAAAGTAAACATATTTGTGACCTAGCATTTTCATTCTGGTGTGCTCCACAGTGATTCAAAGAAATCCTTATTACTAACTATGACTTACCAATGACCATGTTATATAATATTATACTTAAGATTTACTTTTAATAGTGTTGCATTATTCAACTTAAATTTAAGAATAAATCATAATTTGGGCAACCAAATAAGGTTAGAAGTATTAATTTTATTTTTCATTGTTATATTACTATAGCAATATGATTACAAGGACTAATCCAGGTGAAGTACATCTCCCAAGAAGTGAGATATTTATTTGAATCATATGAGATTCCAATGCTTAAGGATATACATTTTTTCATGTATGACTTCTAAAACCAGTCATTAACTTGATCTTTTGCTAATTAATGAAGCAACAAGATGTTCCCATACTTTACAAAACAAATGTGTTGAATTTTTGGCAATATTTTAGACCATAATTCATCTCTATTTTACTAAATATGCAAGTACTCTTTTGATTTAATATAATGGCTTTTACTTTTAATGTCCCAAACACTTTCTCCTCAACATAAGATGTGATCTCAGAGATTAGCATGACAGATGCTCCACTAGATATTTCAAGTAGAAAATGACTTTCAATTTCATTGACAATGATAAAGAAGTAAAAGAGAAAGAAATGACATTCTTGACTTTCAGGAGATCTGGAAGTATAGAAATCACAAGGAAGCCACCATCTCAGCTGCCTCTAAAAATAAAACAAATGATTAACAAGAGGTCATTCTATGTCTGACACAAACTCATACTTGTCAGGTCCTAGCTCTGCCTATAATACAAAGTGTATTGTGTTTCCTTCTCTGTCACCTTCCAAATAGCATGTGGATATACTAAAGAAAGGGTAGCCAGGGGAAAATATGAACAAATTACAATGGTATATATACAAGCTAAAAATAACAAAATATTTTAAGTGCCAGTCTCTAGTAATGCAAATTCTTGCATATGATGCATTTTAATCATATTTCCCCTCACTTATTCTAACTTTTCCCAGACACACCCTTTCATCCCTCTCCTAACTTTGCTTCCTCTTTTCTTTTTTATAGTCTGCTGAGTCTAATTTGTGTTGCCCATATATTCATGGGTATGACGTCATCTACTGGAACTTGGAAGATCTAAAGAAAATTAACTCTCCCAGCTGCCAAAGTCTTAATTACGACTGAAGTTCTTGAGTCCCACACTCCATACTGAAATATTAATTGGCTTGACTTTATGCAGACAGTTACAGCTGCCCTTAGTTTATGAGTACAGTGGTTCTGTCATGTCTATAAGACACTGTTTTTCTTCAGTTGTCTCTGATCTCTGCCTTTCTAAATTTTTCCTCCCTGTTTTCTGTGATAGTCAGTGAATGTTGGAACAGTGTTAAAGATGTTGTATTTGTGGCTGAGTACTCCACTGATACTTATACTCTGCATTTTCAAAAGTTGTGAGCTTCCTCCATTTCATGGCACAAAGAAATTTCTCTGATGAAGCCTGAAACTTATACTAATTAATCTGTAGGTATACCAACACAAATTTAGAAAGAATTTTGAGCAACAAAATTTCTGATAATAAAATGCTTAAATTCCATGTTACAGTATTTCCATATTGCTATCCAGGCATAAGCAATTCATACACATCAATACAAGGGACATATACAAAAGGATGTAAGTAATATGCACATTTAATGGACTGAAATGAAAATTTTAGGGAACACACATGCTTTTGTAATAAAAAGATGTATGTGAGAGAGGAGGAGATACAGAATGAGAGAGAAGAGATAATAGAAATTTAACTGATTAGTATGTTAATTTAATCAGTGTATACACATACTACCAAGCTAGTCTATGGGTTCTTGGAGTAGCATTATTTTCTGTGTAGGGTAACTCCAATCACACCATTTTAGAGGAAATATATATAATATATAAATAATACATAAATATATGAAGCTTATAAAATAGTAGGCTTTTGTATGATTTTTTTTTCAAACACCCTTAGTGTTATTACTCCTCTCAACACTACATCCTTTTTCCTACTTAAATATCTCTTCCTGTTATTTTCCCCTTTCCCTTTATATCCTATTTTTATGTTTCTGGAGAAACTCAATCTGCTGTTTAAAGTGGCTATAAGCGAAAAGATTCAATATTCTACACATCTTTATAAGCACTTGCTGACTTGCTGTCTTTATTTAGTTAGTTTTAAAAATCTTTTATCCATTTCAACAGATGTAAAACATCACATTCTTGTTTTAATTTCCCAAATAATTAATGACAATGAGTGTTCATTATATCAGTTGGCCATTTTTAATTTTTATGTTTTAGAAATATTACTTAGTCTTCTGTCGCATTATTTTATGGAGTTATTGGTAAAAATTTGTTTAATGCATTTATATATTTTTGATACTAATTATTTATCAATTGTAAGACTTGGAAATATGCTCTCAAATAGAGATGTCTCTTCATATTGTCAATTGTTTCCTTTGCTTTGAGCAAGGCTTCTTCTTAAACATGATAGCATTAAGTTTATTCTATAAATTTTGTATATATGTTTCATATTCATGTTGGAGATAGCTTGGCCCAAACTAGTGTAATGGATCATTTCCTCTATGTACAATTTTTACATTGGACAACATGTCATCAGCAAACAGAGGTTTTCATATGATTTTATTTGCTTTGAGGATTTAACATATTTTGATCATATTATTATTTCCTTTCCTCCAATTTCTCCTAGATCTTCGCTAACTCGCTAGCCACCTAAATTCATCTTTTTTTCTCTTTCTTAAAAACAAAAACATAACAAATACAAAACTCAAACATACACACAAAACAAACTAGTAGACAAATGAATACATGCAGTCTGATTGTTTTGGTCAACTATTCCTGGGCATGAGAACTTCCTCAGAGTGTGGTTGATATAAAAGGGAAAATTAGATTTCTTCAATTGAATGATATGCTGTGGGATGTTCAGTATGGCAAATGTGTTGCTCTAATTGGTCAATAAATAAAACCTGATTGGCCAGTGGCTAGGCAGGAAGTATAGGCGGGACTAACAGAAAAGAGAAAAGAACAGGAAGGTGGAGAGAGTCACTGCCAGCCGCCACCAGGACAAGCAGGATGTGAAGATGCTGGTAAGCCGCAAGCCACGTGGCAAGGTATAGATTTACGGAAATGGACTAATTTAAGCTATAAGAACAGTTAGCAAGAAGCCTGCCACGGCCATACAGTTTGTAAGCAATATAAGTCTCTGTGTTAACTTGGTTGGGTCTGAGTGGCTGTGGGATTGGCGGGTGACAGAGATTTGTCCTGACTGTCTGCCAGGCAGGGAAACTCTAGCTGTGGTGGTAATCTAATTACACTGAAATGTGATTTTGATTGTATGTTAATAAATAAAGTTGCCCGGGGGTCAGAGCTATTAGAGCCATAGCAAGAGTGTGTCGGTGGTGGCACACGCCTTTAATCCCAGAAAGCCAGCCTTTAATCCCAGGGAGTGGTGATATAAAGCAAAAAGATATATAGGGTGTGAGACCCAGAAACTAGAAGCATTTGGCTGGTTAAGCTTTCAGGCTTTGGAGCAACACAGTTCAGCTGAGAGCTATTGGGATGAGGACACAGAAGCTTCCAGTCTGAGGAAACAGGACCAGCTGAGGAACTGGTGAGGTGAGATAGCTGTGGCTTGTTCTGTCTCTTTAAATAGACGAACAGGACAGGAAATAGGGCTCTCATTCGGGAGGCTGGGACACCGCAGGCGGAAGGGTGAGATTTTGGCTCTGAGCTCTGACCTCTCGGCTTTCTCTTTTCCATTGTTTCTGTGTTTCTTATTTAATAAGAAGGTTGGTTACATCAACATCTGGCACCCAACGTGACAAGAATCCATTAAAAACCGCTTGGCTTGGCGGCAGGTCCGCTTTCCCGCAAGGGCGGCAGACCGGGCGGTCGGCTTCCTAGTCCGAGCTGCCGGCTTCCTAGTCTGAGTGGCAGCTTCTAGCCCGGGCTTAGGTCTGTGAGCAGCTTGCTTAAAGCCGGTAATACAAACAACTCAGACCTGCCCTGCCGAACAGGGCCCTGCCTGTAAAGCCAACGCAAGTGGTCAGAGTTTAAGGAAGTCAGACCCAAGCCTTGACTGCTTGACAAGCCGTGGCTGCATTTAAACTTTAGCCAGCTACGCTTTCTTGTTCTCTCTCTCTCTCTCTCTCTCTCTCTCTCTCTCTCTCTCTCTCTCTCTCTCTCTCTCACTCTTTCTCTTTGGATTTACACCTGGGACACTAGGTGGCTGTTTTGAAAATCCCCTCAGATTTCTACTGTTCTACGCAGATTTAATTCGCTGGGATTTCTACTGTTCTACGCAGATTTGGTAAGTCATAAAGGAAACTATTTAAAAGACAATTTTTTTCCACATTTAAAAAAAATGGGTTTTATGTGTACATTGGAAGAAAATTGGTTTTTGTTCGAAATATTAGGCAGTCTGACAATGGAACAACTATATGAAAAGATTAGTATTATGGGAATTATGCACTTTATCACCATGCTTATTCTCATTTTACAATTTAAAAAGATAGTCAATTTAAGTGCCAGGATAACAGCTTTAGAAGATCATAAGGTTGTAGAAAGAAAGCCTGTTTTCACACAGTCACCCTCAATTTATCCAATTAACAGTGAAGTTGTTTCAAATTGGGATCATAAGGTTGTAGAAAGAAAGCCTATTTTCACACAGTCACCCTTAATTTATCCTGTAACTGTACAGCAGATGCCTGATCAAATGATGGCTACACAAAATACTTGGGCTCCAATTGAAATGTTGGATTTAAAAAGGTTTAAGGAGGCAATAGTATCTTATGGCATGCATTCCCCATATGTAAAGCAAATGTTAAACTCTTGGTCAACATATAATAGGATAATACCACAGGACTGGCGGGACCTTGCACAAGGTGTTCTGGAACCCAGCCAGAGACTTCAATTTCTGACTTGGTTTAAGGAGGAGGCTAAAAATATAGAAAAACAATGGAGGGATAAAGGAATACAAGTTTGCCAGGATCAGCTTATGGGAGAAGGTCAATATGCTTCAGCACAAACACAATGTTTATATGATGTCCAAACCCTAATTTTAACGTGTTTCACTTTGCAGAATTTGGAAAATTGAAATATGTACACCACACTATCGATACTTATTCAGGATTTCAATGGGCAACTGCTTTGAGTTCTGAAAAAGCTGATTCTGTAATCACTCATTTGCTAGAAGTTATGGCCATCATGGGTATACCTGCACAAATCAAAACTGACAATGCTCCATCATATGTCTCTGTTAAAATGAAACAGTTTTTTGCTTATTACAATATAAAACATATTACAGGCATACCACATAATCCTACAGGTCAAGCAGTTATAGAAAGATCAAACAGAACTCTAAAGGATATGCTAAATAAACAGAAATGGGTAACAAAAACCCCAGAAATAGACTGCATAATGCTCTTCTAACTTTGAATTTTCTGAATGCCAATGAGAAAGGAACAACAGCTGCAGAGAGACATTGGATAATAGAAAAAACTACAGAATTAAATCAGCCTATATACTTTAAGGATGTGCTAACCTCAGAATGGAAACCAGGGTATGTATTACATTGGGGACGAGGTTTTGCTTTTGTTTCTACAGGAGAAGATAAGCTGTGGGTACCATCAAAATTGATAAAGGCTCGATTTGAACAAGAGAGACCTCTTAATTAGAGGAGGTGATAGTTCATCAACCAGCATGAACATCCAATTTAAACTAACTGGTATCAATAATACATGCCTTTTCATTTAATCAGATCATAACTTGTCAAAAGGAAATATCCCCAAAATTAGTCTTGGGGAAAGGTTTTTGTTTTTGTCTTTTAGGAGAATGAAGGTTAAGGAATTTGAAGAAAACTGGACAAATGAGACAACTGAAGAAAAGGGACAAATCATCTATCCCAAGAAACAGAGTGAAACGGTGTATGGGTATATATTATCTAAAAAATTTTTATGTCTTCCTAAATGTTTGTTTCTGCTTTTCTTTAAAGATTTAACACTATTGGTTTTCTAATAGTCCCAGTTCAATTAAAATTTAAAAGCTGACTTTGGAGTTGGAGAATGGCTCTCTCCTTCTTTAAACTCAAGCATGTTGTTAAAAGGAAAATCCAAACTCCCTGTATCATGCCAGAATAAGAGCCATCTTCTGCTATGGTACAGGACAAAAGCAAAATTAATTAAGGGACTATTCTATTACTAATCTCAACTCTTTGATTCTATTCTGATTCTTTAAACTTTTCTTAAAGTATGAATTTTATATCAAAATTTACAAGATTAACATATAAAGATATATAGATATATATACATTTTAAACTTTGTTAAGATATGAATGGTCATATAGAGTACTAATTAATTCTAGAAAAAAGGCTAGCTGCATATATATGTTTTTGTGTTCGAGTCTCTTATCAGTTTTCTGCAGGAAATCACGGCCAGGCCTAACATCAACTGAAGTCTCCAGAAAGAAGATGGGGCCCCACAACAACAACAATTCCACGTGGACAATAATAATATCATTAAGCTGACAAACATCATCCACAGATCAGCTTTGAACTTCAAGATGCTCAGAGCAATTTTGAGATGACTAGCTGAGATGATTCAGTCTCAAAGACTTCTTGAATAAGGACTTGAGATAAACCCTGAACTTTGGCATTATACACAGACTGTATAATGAAGGATATAGTTACCTCTCCTAGAATTTGACAATTAACCTAAATTTTTTTCTTTCAGGATAAAGAAAACTTCGCCCATACCCAGCAGGAAGAAATTTTAAGAATACGACGCGCACATTCCCAAAGAGGTGGTGTGGGGCGGGTGGTTTTTTGGTCCTTTTAATGGGTTTTGGGTCTGGGATAATTTTCAGTATTTAGTGGGGTTGGTTACAAGTTATTGTTAAGGGTTAAGAAAAAGGCTAAGCAAAGGAGATTAGATTTAAGGTTTTTGTTTAAAAAAAAAAAAAAGAAAGAAAAGAAAAAGACAATTACTAATACTTTACATTGGATTGAATTGTTTTATATTGTATACAAATTTGAAATTGATATTGTTAGAAAATGCTATATGTATATTTCTAATTGTATTCATACCATTCATTTAACAATGTAATACAAATTTCTGATCCTTGAATGTTATTATTACCAACTACTAGGATATAAAGAAATGAAAGTTAGTAGTTAGACATTACAATAGAACTTGTAGTCATATTAGATATGTTTTAAAAATTGAGCAGAGATGTTTTAGACAGGTCATCTTCAAACCCTTCAGAGATCTACAGAATATGGCATTTAAAATGTTTTAATAACTTAGAAAATTTTTCTTTTTTGAGACATGTCACCTCCTGGCAGTACTAATCTACTTCAGAGAAAATATGGGCATTGAAGAAACTGCATATGGAGTCAACTTTCCTTGTGGCAAAAGTTAGCCACTGGACAACAAAGTATCCTCGAATCAACAGGACAAAATGGACAGACAAAACACGAAACAATGGACTACTGATTCTTGTCAAAACAAGTGTGGTTATGGCTTTATCTAAAGGCATCTTCTGAGGCCAGGACAATATGGCCCCATCCCTGAAGTGGCCTTCGCATCCGGAAAAGGTACGGTGCCCTTTTCTTCGAAGGCAGCTTAACAGGCAGAGGGCCGATGGATTCTGTTGTACAATGGAACAGCAGCTGAAAGCTCATGCCTCTCAAAAGTAGACTGGCATTTAATAAAGGGATGTGGAGAAGAAGGGGATGCTGAGATGAAGCCATATATACACAGCCAAGAAGAATGGACAGCTGAATTTAAAAACTGTCAACAATTTCCAGAATTTAAAATCCTGAATCATGACAGGACACTAGTGGAATTCAGGTGTTTCTGGTACATGGACTGCTCTCACCCAATGTGAGATTGAACTGTTGACCTTGTGTACATCCTACTTCACAAATGAGTCTGTCAAATACACTAAGCCTTCAGGTGACTGCCCAGGCAGCTGGCTGTTTCTGTCAACTCACAAATTTTTTGGAAGTTGCTTGCATGCACTTCCTGTTTTTTATTTTTGTTAGCTAATATTATTTCCTTCTTGGGTCTCTGAGGGAGTTGAAGATTAGTTAGTTATGGTTGAAGATTAGTTACTTATAGTCGAAAATTAATTAGGATAGAAAGTGCATTAGATACATCTTGGATTTACCAAAATAGGATAGATAATGGAATTATTTTCTCTAATTTGTCCAATACCTGTTTAGGTATTTATTATTTGTATATATTGCATATAGTTACTGTACTTTTGTATATAGTTTTTCTTTTGTTAGTCATAACCTTTTGCTTTTTTTTTCTTTTTATTAAAATAGAAAAGGGGAAATGTGGTGGTAATCTAATTACACTGAAATGTGATTTTGATTGTATGTTAATAAATAAAGTTGCCCGGGGGTCAGAGCTATTAGAGCCATAGCAAGAGTGTGTCGGTGGTGGCATACGCCTTTAATCCCAGGGAGTGGTGATATAAAGCAAAAAGATATATAGGGCTTGAGACCCAGAAACTAGAAGCATTTGGCTGGTTAAGCTTTCAGGCTTTGGAGCAACACAGTTCAGCTGAGAGCTATTGGGATGAGGACACAGAAGCTTCCAGTCTGAGAAACAGGACCAGCTGAGGAACTGGTGAGGTGAGATAGCTGTGGCTTGTTCTGTCTCTTTAAATAGACGAACAGGACAGGAAATAGGGCTCTCATTCGGGAGGCTGGGACACCGCAGGCGGAAGGGTGAGATTTTGGCTCTGAGCTCTGACCTCTCGGCTTTCTCTTTTCCATTGTTTCTGTGTTTCTTATTTAATAAGAAGGTTGGTTACATCAATATCTAGCTACAATGATAGGTAATTTTTCTTCTTCCTTTCTTTTTCAAAAATTATTTTTAATTGAAAACTTCTCATACATTATAGATTAAACATGTTTCCCCTCCCACAAATCCTCCCAGATCTTCTTTTGCTCTCTATCCATCAAAATTTATGGTTTTTCTTTCTCTTTTGAATAAAACAATCAAGTAATGAAAACAAAAGCATAAAACACCACAATACATGCACACACGCATGCACATACACACACACACACACACACACACACACACACACACATACAAACACACACAAGCAAAAACACTAATTTTTTAAAAATGTTTTTGAGATAGTTTCCCCATCTACCTTTAATTTGTCATCCTCCTGCTATAGTCTCTCAAGTGCTAAAATCATATTCATTTGCCACCACACCTGGTAAGATTTTATTTATTATAACTAAGGTATTTTGTTCTAGAGTAAGCTCTTAGTTAAATTATACTTCAGCAATTTTAATTTAAACAGTATTGAATTTTAAAAATCTGAAAGAGGTAACAGAAGTTTTTTGTTTTAGAAATGAAAATTTTGCAGTATTTTCTTCAGCATAATTGTTGCGAAAATAGTATAATGGTTTGTCACAAACTATAATTTAATTAAACTGTTATACATTATATTCTTAATTATAATTAATTTTATTGTGTTCATGTCTTTTAAGGTTGTCTTAATTGCAGTTCTATGATAACATAACTTCAATGAAATAATGATATTTAAATTATTTGAAAATTGTATAGTTTCTCTTCAAACTAACCATCCCTTTAGATGGATGGCTATATCTGTATTTGATCAATACAGGCATTGGCAATATCTTATATACAACATAAAGAAAAACGACAGAGACTACAAGAAACATAGCTAGACAACATACAAATAAATAGTATGGGCATATGACAATAAAATTTATTGACAGAAGTATGCAGCATGCTGTATTTGGCTCATAGACCTTAGTTAGCTTCATCTGATTTTGATGACAGTTCTTCTATCACTTAATTCTTTATACTGTTGTTTGAATGAAGTTTCTGTGCTTATTTTCATGCATGAACAGCATAATTGAAGTTTAACTTCAGAAAGAACATTTCAATGGATGTGAATTTGTATGGCGTGTTTGTTGAATCTATAAACTCAGACTATAAATATAATATGACAAATAACTTTAAATTGATCTTTACTGTCTTACATTCATAATATTTTTTCTATAAATAATTAAAAGATTATAGTTGAGTTTATCAGGAAAGCAGAAACAAATACTGAAATTCTGAATAAATGCTAAGACTCATTAAAGAGGCAGGCATAGTAGCACATGCCTATAATTCTATCACTTGAGTGATGGAAATAAGATTTTGAGTTCTAGGCAGGCCTCTGTTATGCAGTGAGTTTGAAGCCAGGCTGAACCTCACAGTGAGACCTTGTTTAAAAAATAAACAAAATTATTCTCCAAACAAAATAATATTCATTTTCATTATACATATATTTTAGATATTTTGTTTCTATTTTAATCTATGAAAGAGAAAATGAAGGAAAAAAGATATGAACAATTATTTGTAATAAAAAGCAAGTATACTCCTTTCCAGAGATACATAATCAATTGAGATAATATGCTTTTTAAATTACTCCAACACAACTGAGTACAGTCTTTATTGAGGGAGGAATATTCCTCACACTTCACCATCACAGATATGAAATTAATTAAAAATGAACAAAGAATTGTAGCCTTTTTTATCCACACTACTCTTAAATTTGCTATGAATAACACAGGCAAGCAAATTGTCAAGTACCACAGTGGAAAGTCATATCAGCAAATGTGATACATATATTCCTTTGATTACATAATGATTAAAACACCTGGGAGAACCTATGAGTTAGTTACTCAGCAAAAATCTAAGATATTTTCTTACATTTCTCCTTTTATATTAGTGTGTGTGTGTGTGTGTGTGTGTGTGTGTGCAGCATATCATATATGTGGAGGCTGTCAGTTCTCTTCTACCATGTTGGTTGAAGTGACAACTCAGAATCATGAGGATTGCCCGTTATTGCCTTTATGAGCCCTCTACATCACTCTTGTGGTGAGAAATTTTGTTTTTATATAAAATATGGAGCCAAAACACAGTATTGTAAGTTGTATGTTCATTTTGGTTCCATGATGTAGTCATATTCATATCTGTATAGTCTCCAGGCAACACCAAACACTAGAAAACTTCACTAAGATTAATTATTGCCTATTTTAAGAGAACACTTAGATATGTAAACTGAATAGTTTATTAGTCTCCTCAGCTTAAAATACATTATTATCTGACTGTGAAAAGCTCCAAAAAGCATCTCTCCCATAAATTTAGTTGTAACTCTTCCCTATGTACACTTTTCTTCTCATCTATCTTGTCACCAACTATTCTAATATAATTTCCATACGATCATATGGTTTTCAAAATATATTGTCATATGTTTGTTTCACTTAAGAATTTAAGCTTGAACATGAGAAATGAGGGTCTTGTGTAGCCATTCAAATATAGGTGACAATGCATAACTATATATGAAGCTTTGAACCTCATGAATACTCTCAGTTCATTATCACAACTAGGATGTCTTGGGCTTTCATGAAGTAAGGATCTAGTAGGAGATGAATGACTAGTGCAATAATGAGAAAAAGTTTGCAGAGTGAGTGTAACTTAACACAGTGAGTCTAAAAAGCAAATTGTAAATAGCTGATATTGAAACCAAGATTAAATCTAGAATCTGTGGTCAAATAAACTAGTGTAAGAAAATGTTATAGAAGTGAATCTGAGGCACAGAAAAGTAATGGTGCCAGGAAATAGGGCTGGTGATTTGAGAACATGTATTGAATTAAATGGACATTGTGACTTGGTTGTCAACTTTACTAAACCTGGAAGTAACTATAAACCAAGTAGCTGGGCACAACTGTGAGAGAATTTTCTTGGCTGGATTATCTGAGGTAGAAGACCCATTCTAAATAGAGATCATTTGAGGTGAGAAGACAACTGAAATCTGGACCACACCTTGTGGTGGCAGCTCACATAACAGGACATGAAAGCAGAAAGCTTTTGCTTTTTTGCATGCTTGCCCTCATTCTGACAGGCAAGTTCATGTATTATTCTTGAGACATTCCTTCTCAGGTGTTAGAACCTATTTCTTTGGAATTCTAGTGTAGACTGGAAACCACCAGCTCCCTCAGACTTCCTTGGTATGCCAGTATCATACTGGAACTGCTTAGACATTCAGTATTGTGAACAGAATAACTATCAGATCCTTGGCTGTTCCATCAGAAGGAAGCCATTTGTGTGTGTGTGTGTGTGTGTGTGTGTGTGTGTGTGTGTGTGTATACTTGTGTGTGTGCATGAGTATATTCTGGAAGTTTTTTTCATTTAGAGATCTCTGATCAATACAGGCATTGGCAATATCTTATATACAACATAAAGAAAAAGGACAGAGTTCAAGAATTTTGAATATGAACTTATGAAAATACGTTTTCAAAAAGAAAGCAAGAAATGATTAGGTGTAATATAGGGATGATGAATGCATTTTGCATTTGTTTTTGCTATGCTTTGAGAAAAATATAAAGAGCAAAGCAAAATTATAGAAGCAAGATTAAAATCATCTAGACTTCATAAGGAGACAAGAGCAGTGAATTCAAATTACAGATGGAAAGTTTAATTCAGACTTGAAAGCAAAACATTAACTTACTTTATCCTTCAGTAAATAGCCTCATCATTCCCCCAGTGTTCAAGACAGAAATCAAAGAATAGCCTCTGCTTC